>NW_026944263.1:5230-91221 GCF_033297405.1 Parathielavia appendiculata
GCAGCCTCCAAGTCGATCTGCTAAACTAAGTCAAGAGGCAACAGGTGGCGTGAGAAAAGGGGAGAAAGTAGAGGGCTTGTACGAGTTGATGACCGAACGTCAACGAATCGGATGTACATAGTTAGCGTGCCAAGGCCCTTTAGACTTCGTGCCTCCGGGCGAAATAAATTCCATCCATCCATCCATCCATCCATCACACCTCCAACATCACCACTGCATGAAACACCACCATTGATGATCACCATCTTCTGATGTCTCTGGTTGTACATCAGTTGTGGCAGGACAGCCCGAGTCGGTGCGGCTGATGCGCGAGTCCTTCTCGTGGATGCGGCAGCGGGCGACCGGGGTCCCTGACGACTATCTGGAAGCGCTGACCACGGCCGTTGTCATCAACGACCTCGGAAAGAACCCGTCTCTCACCGTCTACTACCATTTGCGCAGGGGGGAGGGTGTCTCCGCGCTCAACCACGACGCCATTCTCCTCAAGGCATGCCGGCAGCAGGGCGCAGTGGTGGCGCCGGCTTTCACTACGGGCAGCTGGCACAGACTGAGAACGCACCTGCCCGCCTCAACGTCCTGCGGCGCTTTAGCGAGAGCGACTATGACCGCCGCGCCGTGGCGCTTCACTTCCTTGAGCAGCAGCTCGACGTTTCTGGCGCCGCGGGCCACATGGACTAGGTGTCGGCACTGAAGCTGGCTGAGCCCGTTGTCCAAGCCTACCGTGTCAGCCACGACGTAGTAACCGCCATTCTCTCAGGCACCCTAGACCCGTGCGCGGGGTACGACCTCGTCCTCAGTCGTCGCGCCGATTTGCTCCGGCAATGCAATTGGCCCATCGTCGTTGAGCGCAACGTCCTCGGTGTGCTGAAGAACGTGTTGCAGAACCAGCATTCCACGAGGACCCTACCATCCTGGAGAAGGCCAAAGTGCCGAGAGGTATAGGCGTTGTCTTTGACGAGATTCGATCATAAAGTAATCACAGGGCTTGATTACACATATAACTATATCTTTAACCCCCCCAGCGACGTATCTCGACTAGTATTCATGGCCTTTTTAGCTTGCCGTCTCTCCGCCTACTCCCCTTTTCTGCGTCGCATTTCTTCATTCACGAAGGGTTCCGAGCCACCGTACCCTACGCCTTCATGGACTCCTCCTTCTCTGCAGTTGGCTCGAGCCACACATACAGGTCTTGACGACGCCTGCTGGATTTGGTGACAGGCAGTCGCTGTGACGTACCAGCCCTTCGCGGTCCGGCTGAATCGCCAAGTTCAAAAAGACAACGTCTATGTTGTTCAAATCGCAATTACCTAACTTGGGTCGTATCCTGTACCTGCCCTCGTCGCCCTACGTAAGGTGGGTAAGGCACCCTCCGCGCCAGACCTGTCCCAGTAGTAGCACAAACGGATGTGAATGTGCGTTGTTCAGATTTTGGGCGAACAATTGGTGGAATTCCATATCTGATAGCCTACAGCTTCACTCACGGAGACATTCCCAGCCCAACGGTTTACCCAACGCTGGAGGTGGAGGGGCCGAATGATTGTCTTGGCTTTCGGTTTCCGAGGTTGCTTGTAAGTGATCCTGACGCCGCCGATCGCTCGAAATGGAAGGAAAGGGACAACATAAAGGGACAACATGCATGTGACTTGCTTCGCCCATCAACACCTTTATGTTGCAGTCGCAGGTAAACCCTCCGCGAACCCTACTGAGGGGAAACTGCAACTAAAAAGGATACTCGAACTTGCCGATTGGCGGACCTTATTTCCACGGCTGCCATGTCGCCCCCAACTTCAAAGGGTGCTAGCCAAGTTTCCGGTTTTGGTGTAGAAGGTAAGATATCTGAGATTATTTTCACCATTAACATTGGTTGACTGGATACCAGGTACATTCCCCTGGCTATCCTCATGCCGTCTCGATCGTCATGAATACCGTGAGGTAAGTCACCTCGCGCTTCAGAAAATTTAACCCACAAATCTCAAGCCAAGTTCACATCCAGAAAGGGCTTGGCAACTCCCTTGTCGCCACGGCAGGTACCGGATTTGCTCTTACAGGGAGCACAGAGCTAAAGGCAACAAATGTCAAACATCCTACTTATTGACTAAAGCGCCCTCACTATAACTGCGTTTCTTCACTGACCTTAGGTACCCAACGGGGCCTTCGCATTCTGCCATCAGAGATCTCTCAGACAATCTGAGTCCAACTCAACATGAAGCTCTCCGTCTGGTTTCTGTCTCTGCCTGTGTTGGTGTCAGCACACGGCTATGTGCAGCAGATCTGGCTCGGTGACAACCTTGTGGATGCTTGGAACCCTTACAAGGATCCGTCCAAGAAACCGCCAGTCAACAAAATCACCAGAAAATTCAAGGACAATGGGCCGGTGACGGATGGCCTCTTCCAAGCAAGACCCCCTCGCCAATTCTCTTTTCGCGGCCCCAAGCTAACATAACCAAACACCTACAAGACCTCGGACGCCATCACCTGCAACATCGGCCGTGATGGGGTCAACAACGTCCCCGTCACTGCAACGGCTAGTGTAGCCGCCGGCAGCCTTGTGAAGTTCATGTGGACGGACTGGCAAAGTGATCATCCCGGTCCGAGTATGCCTTCCTCTTCCCGATTCAAATCAGCAAGTCATGGCTGACCATGTTTAAAGTCATGACTTATCTCGCCGACTGCAAGGGCAAATGCAGCGAGTTCTCCGGAAGTACCGGTAACGTCTGGGTCAAAATTCACCAGGAGGGCTACGATCCAACCAAGTCGGTCCCGTGGGCGAGCAAGAGGCTCCCGACTCAGAACAGCACTTGGGAGGTTAGGCTGCCGTCCAAGATTGCTCCTGGAGAGTACATCCTACGGTGGGTGCTCGAATCCACCATGTTCAAATTATGTCTTTGCTTTTGCCAGGTCACGGTCCACTAGTCGCTCACTCTGGTGTTCTCTCTCCACAGACACGAGATCCTAGGCCTTCAAAGGACCAACACCCGAGGCGAGCTTGCCCAGTTCTACCCCAGCTGTCATCAGATTACGATTACGGGCAGCGGGACGGCCAAGTTGCCGGCTGGAATTGCGCTTCCTGGCGCGTATCGGGCTGATGATAAAAAATCTGTAAGAAAAGATCTTTGGTCTCCACATGGATAATGTTGGCGCGCCAAAATGAGAGCAGCACGAAAGGCTTACACCGCGAACAGATTTTTCTCGAGTATCGGGCCATCTCAGCCACGAACCCCTACACACCTCCGGGTGGGCCAGTCTGGGGCGACAACGGTTGGGAACAGTAGGGAGAACTACGTGCCGACTGCGTGTGAGGACGGACAGAGATTGGGGGCCGTGAAAGAACCCGTTTCAATGTGTGACCATGGAGCTATTCCCTTGAGACACCTAAGATACCGAATGTAAGCGTGGATGAATCAGTTTCACCTCATCGCCCTGGTGCTGCCCCCAGCTGCGTGAAGCATGACATACGCTATCCTAGCGGCTTGAGTCCGTTTCACTCTGCTGCTTGACCTTTCCATTTATATGGCCCGGCTTATTTTTCGTTTTATTTGTCTTTGTTTTACCCTATTCCATTAGTTTGGTGTTCTGAAATATTCCATCAGTCCATAAGATCAGCGTAGCTAACGACTCGAATGTGGCAAGTAGTAAGTGGCATAAATCATCTAGGTACTTGTATTCAAGGTATGCTTCAAATCAGCAAAGCCGACCCTCGCTGTATGTGGTGGAAACCATCAGTATGATTCCCTGCCCTGGCCAGCGGGAACCTCATGTGGTAGTCAAGTTGCGGGGAAATAAGGTGCTGACACCTGCAATGCATCCAATTCCGTGCCGGTGGAAGATGCGTGTGCTCTCTGTTTCCGTAGATCAACTCCTCCCGAAGACGAAACTCTTCCCCCAAGTCGTATTGGAGGGAAAAAGTATCCCCGCACACATTGACGTAAATGTACCTCGTGACGATGCCATGCAACGCAGAGCATACCCCAGCAAACGTGAAGCGAAGCTTGGCGAGGACTACCTTCCCTTACCCAGCGTCATTAGGTATTGCCGCGGTAGACTATCTACAGAGGCGACCGGTCTCGCCTTGCCGACAGTTCCGAGAAACCAAGCCAGCGCCCAGGGCCGACGCCCTGCTGCCCTAGAACCATCGAGGCTCTCTGCCTTCAACTTACTAGATCGCTGTCATCTTTCGCCCTAGGCTTCAATGGCTACGCTGCGTCTTCTTGGCGGAGAAATAGATCTTCCACGATTGAGAACTGATACTGCTAGGCTCACAATGTTGTATGGGTTGTTGATGGGCAAGTTTAAGTTGACATGTCGGAACACTCTTCTCCGAGCGAGCGCATCACTTTCACTCCCTTATACAGCCTCCTGAATTCTCGCATAGTCACGAAAACTCAAGACACAATGCATCTTTCCATTCCAGAGACCCTGGTTCTCGTCGGGCTGTTGACCACCGCCCACTCACAGACCACCAGTTCCGTGAAATGGCAGGCATCCGGGGGCGTTCAATGCCCGCACCCATCGGTCAACACACGGTGGCCGACGGCAACGGGAAGCACCTCGTTTCCCACCGCCTCCGTCGTGCCGGCCAATGCCGTCTTCGACGGCAAAATGGCCCTGTTCGACCGGCGGGGCAGTCCGGGCGACTGCAAGTCCCAAACCGAACTCGACGAGGCGGCGGCCGTCTTCATCCTCGACCCAGGCGCCACGCTGAAGAACGTCATCATCGGAGCCGCCCAAGCCGAGGGCGTCCACTGTCGGGGGCCGTGTACCCTGGAGAATGTCTGGTGGGAGGACGTGTGCGAAGACGCTGCGACGTTCCGGGGCAGCGGCCCGAGATATGTCCGCGGCGGTGGTGCCAAGGGAGCCAGTGACAAGGTTTTTCAGCATAATGGTAAGCAGTTTTTTGCTTCAAAGCCAGTTCCTGTCCTTATTGTCGACATATCCTCGTGTTGGCGCGACTTCTCGTTCGTGGTGTGGTGCTTACCCGACCGATGACGACAGGCGAAGGGTGGTTGCACATTGACGGCTTCTATGCCAACAAGTTTGGCAAGTTTTACCGTTCCTGCGGCAACTGCTCCCAGCAGTTCCAGCGCCACGTGAACGTCACCAACTTTGTTGGCATCCAAGGCGTGGTCTGTAAGTTGATTCCCTAACCCGTCCAGCGGTGTGGTAGTGGAGGAGATAGACTTCCCAATTTCAAAGTTCAACTGACTGACACACGTTCCTTCCTTGCAGTTGGCGTCAACCAGAATTATGGAGATACAGCAGAGCTCTCAAACTACTGTCTGGCGAAGATTGGGGTTATATGCACACGCTACAACGGATGTGTAAAGCCCTGCGAGGCTGGTGAAGTCGGAGAGGGTGCTCTTCCTCCATACTGCAAGGTTAACGGCGATGACTGGACCTGAAAAAAAAAAAGAATGAGGCAAGTGGTAAGGTACTTCAGGTACTCTGTGATGCAAAAGGAGATTCAACGCAGCTGCCAAGTCTAGTTCACTCCACATCATATCTCTAGTTCTGTGTTGTTGAGCCGAACTTGACTCTATTCGCTATGAACGCAAGACAGTGTGACTGATTGAAGACTTCTCCAAGGACGGAGCTTAATGTGTCAAAAACCCAAGGCTTAAAACCCAAAGCTAAAGCACAAGAATATACCGTGACTCGGAAGTTGAAGTCACCTCATTACTCTGACCACCACACTTTTTCATCCTTCTTCTTCTTCTCCTCCTGCTCATTCTCCCCTTTTTCTTCCTCATTGTTCTCCTCCTCCTCCTTCTTCCGCTCTTACTCCTTCGTCTCCCAGTCTGACAAATTACTCGAATCCATTTCGGCGTTGGTTGCTTTATGTTCGTGGGTGACGGGGGCTAGACTTTATGTTGCGTACTCGACTTGGAGCTGACGTAGGCAGAGTTGATTCTGTCGTGGTGGACGCTGGCAGATGATATTCGCATATTTAATTGATGCTTTCCAATTGGAGCTTGATGAAGAGCTAGTGGAGTTCTGGTTTGTTGAAGAAAGGCTCTTGTTGAAGGAAGAAATGGGTGCTTGAATGCTCACCAAGGCCATCGGCTAACTTGAGTACCTCACCTATACCACCTATACTCTGCCACGTACGATAACGTAGCGGCAACAAGCATCCTCTCAAGCTAGTGGCGCTCTTTGTCAGGAAGCTGCCACGTAGCGCCCTTTAAACACGGATCAGAGCGTTCGTGAATCGTAGGATGGATGGCTATTGACACGTCGTCTTGAGGTCACTGGTCTGGATCGGGACTCCAAAACGGCCAAATCGTACGGTTCGCAACAGAACCACCGAAGGTACACGATATTGGCGCACAGCGGTGGCCATGAACAGAAGACGAAGCTCGACACTTCGGCTCATCCATTTAGCAATCTTTCAAAGGGTACCTTGTCTCCACTGTCAATGCCGTGAGTGAGCGATGACACGCTCTTCTCGCGGCCCTGCGTACCATATCGGGCAAACATAAGAGCTTCATCTCAAGTCCTGTAGAAGCTGCATTGTTCAAGGTCCCTCACCAATATGAGCGTCTGGCATATCTGGCACCCTGCAATTCGTTGTCGATGTCCGCCAGCACTCTAGTCTCTGTGCCTGAGCGGCATTATTGAATTCATCAATGCCCGTTTGTCCCCTCCTTTCCAGCTACAGTGGCCTTGTTGAAATCCCGGACGTTGAGGTTAGGTAACCTCTTCGACATATTGGATTCCCCATTCGCGTCTTGAACTTGAACGGCAGATATGGACTCTGACTACCTAAGGCAGCCGGTATTGTTCCCCGCTTAGGCCAGCAGACGATGTCCGCTATCTACTGACAAGCATGGTTCCTATACTTCACGCTTTGCTTTCGTATCTCACCTGACAACGGTGTGGTGTTTGTGGGTGCTTCCTTGAGCTCCTGCTGACCTTTCTGCCTTTGTTCGGGCCATATAAGATAAGGTACCCAACTAAGGTTATCTTGCCAGCTGGCCAGATTTCCAGTCCCAGAGCTATCTAACACCTTACATCTTCGTCTTCATCACGAAACTGCACCACCATCCCTCTTTGCATTTCACCACGGGAGTCCCAAGACTAATGATGATAGGTACACATGCTTATCAAGCGGGTTTATGGCTTCAACGATCTAGGTCAGCGTTGGACGTTGAGAGTACTAATACCCTTGCTAATTCTCCAGCGATATAAATGACGTATGTAAGACCGTGGCCGGCACCAGAACTCAGAATTGGTATAGCTGCTGTTCAGCTTTTCCAGTTGAAACCACCAAGACTCTATTAAAATCGGGGATACTTCAATCTGACACTACCAGTGGTTAGAAACACTCATCAACCCCCAATGACGATGCGCAAATCCTACGTTCACCGGCCCCCTCTCCGGCATTATTCAGTTAGCTGCGTAACCCTCTGGTGTCGTGGTTGCACCCCCGGAAAACTCTCACGGCCGAGTCAACAAAATTGAGCCAACAACCTGACCAGAACTTGAGCTTGAACTTAGGCGAACGCGTAAAAACCGGGCTTCTGTGTACAAAACCTTGCAGAATCATGACCGGGTCTGTTGCCATGGTGGTGGGATTAACCGCACCACAACTGTTCGATCCTGGAATTGTGGGCAGGGGATCTGTTGGAGTTGTGAGGTGTGCTTTTGAGGGCAGCAACCGGGAGGACGGGTGCCACCGACAACTTTTTTTTTTAACTGCTAATCTGGAAGTATAACGCTGAGTCCAAGGTATCCAACCTAATCCCTCATCTGCCTCACATTGAGATTGACCCTCTTATTCCGCATCCAGCCCCTCCACTCCTCATACCTTCCGCCTTCCGCAGGCCAATTTTCCAGATAACCCGGACAAGTCCCCTTCAACACCTTGGGCACACCATGCCACGCAAACCGCGACTCCTTGGTCATATAAATCGCATCCCCCGACCGCAACCTCAGCACCAAATACTCCTTCCTCTCCCCATTCCTCCCCGTCACCGCCACCTCCTCCCCATCCCCGCCCCTCTCCCCATCCTCCTCATTAGGCGCGATCATAAACAGCGCCTCACACCCCAAGCTGACGCTTACCAAGCCCTTATCCGTCTCCTCCGATACGTCGCGGTGCATCATCATGGTGTCGCCTGGCGTGTACAGATTGACAATAGCCGCCTGCGCCCGCGTCTCGGGAAAGAGTGTCTCGAGGAACGCGGCCACGTCGCGCGGAAAAGCCGGCCGCGGCGATGACCCGCCCTCCTCTTCCTCCGGTGGGTACACGCGCTTCGTCCAGTCGTACTGGCCCCCCAGCGTCACCCAGTGCAGCTTACGCTCAAGGACTTGCTTGATGGTGAGCGGCTTGTGGACGGACGGGTCTTTCGGGGTGAAGGGCACTGGGGAGGTTGGCGGATAGGAGAAGAATGAGATGTTGTCGTTGTTGGAGGTGTTGTCGTTGTTGGAGGTGTTGGAGGTGTTGTTGTTGTCCGGGTAGGGGAGGTTGAAGTGGAGGTGTAGGTTGGTTTGGTGAATTGGGTTGCTGAGGTCGCGGTGGAGGAGGTGGCCCAAGAGGACCTTTTGGACATCTGGAGGAACAAGCGAGGGGGCGATGAGGAGGCCTGAGTCGGGTAAGTGACTGATGCTTTCAAGAAACACAGGGCAACGTACCTGGTAAGAGAGGATGGTAGTATATCGGAGCATCCTTGAGCGCTCGGAATTCCGGAACTTCGCTAGGGCAGATGTGGCGAAATGACCTGTTCAGCGTCTCGATGGGGATGGTACCCGCGAGGCAGAACTCGGCCGCACTTGTTGGATTTTGCAAGTCATCAATGCCCTTGTTAAGTAAATCCTTGGCCTCGACCCTTGAGAAAGTCTTCCACTTGGCCCTGAGCTCATCTGAAGGCTGCTCGTGAGCATCCAGGTGTTTGATGTCCACTGTCATTTCGACGGCTCCGCTGGGCTCAAGCCGCGACAACCCTAAAGATGCAACAAATAAATCAGACAAAGTTATTTATCCGACTTGCCTATACCCTGCGTTTGTGTCACGCAACTCGCTCAGTTCGCGTGGGGTTAAATCTTGCAACTTGAACATGCAGTTGCGCTGACTGGAATGCCCCTCACTGAGTTGACAGTTGCATAGACTGCCTGCCGGCTTGTGTCAGCGTTAAAAAAGAGAGTGGGCCCATGCGCCACACGGCTGGTGCAACCTCCCGTCGCGGTCGCCGGGCGCGTCACTGACCAGCAACCGATTCCATTTGTTGATCAACTTGAAATTTGATCGCTGTGCCCCTGATCTCGAAGGCAATTCCCGGAGACCTGAGCTTCCCACGACCTTTACAACCAACGATTGGACGACAGTAAGTGCTTTTTTGCATTTGGAAGCGTATCCGACGATTCTTCCTGTCTTTTTTTGAACTTTGGTTTCCAGCTTTTCGGACGGTTTGTTTTGTCCCGGCGCTGCTGCCCCTCACTGCCAATCGCTGCCACTCGAGCAGCCCCCACCATCATCTGGAGCGCGATTCCTCATCGACCACGACATTCCTGCGCCCCGACAACCGCGGCCAGAATTGCGCGGGACCTACCGTCAGATTGGTTTGCGCAATCGTGTGACCGCATAATAACATGGAGAACTACCAGAAACTCGAGAAGGTCGGCGAAGGTTTGTGGCCTACGTCTTGCACCCCGTTGTTGTGCTGTCGCGGATATTGACTTGCTCGGCCGGCTCTAGGCACCTATGGCGTCGTCTACAAAGCCCGCGACCTCAACAATGGCGGTCGCATCGTCGCCCTCAAGAAGATCCGTCTCGAGGCCGAGGACGAGGGCGTCCCATCGACCGCCATCCGCGAGATTTCGCTGCTCAAGGAGATGCGCGACCCAACCATCGTTCGCCTGTTCAACATCGTCCATGCCGACGGCCACAAGCTGTACCTCGTTTTCGAATTCCTCGACCTCGACCTGAAGAAGTACATGGAGGCCTTACCCGTGAGCGACGGCGGAAGGGGCAAGGCGCTGCCCGAAGGCACCGGCGCCCAGCTGCATGGGCTGGGGCTCGGAGAGGCCATGATCAAGAAGTTCATGAGCCAGCTGTGCGCCGGGGTGCGCTATTGCCACAGCCATCGGATCCTGCATCGCGATCTCAAGCCGCAGAACCTGCTGATTGACCGGGAGGGAAACCTCAAGCTGGCCGACTTCGGCCTGGCCCGCGCATTCGGCGTCCCGCTCCGCACCTACACGCACGAGGTGGTCACGCTTTGGTACCGTGCACCCGAGATCCTGCTCGGTGGGCGCCAATATTCCACCGGAGTCGACATGTGGTCGGTTGGCTGCATCTTCGCCGAGATGTGCACGCGCAAGCCGCTCTTCCCGGGTGACTCGGAGATTGACGAGATTTTCAAGATTTTCCGGTACGGGTCACAGTCTTCTGAGTTTTCACCTCTGGCCGTGCTAACATTTGTCTCCCCCCCAGTCTTCTCGGCACACCGACCGAGGACATCTGGCCCGGTGTGACGAGCTATCCCGACTTCAAGGCGTCCTTCCCCAAGTGGGTGCGCGACCCCTCGGTGCCGCTCTGCGCGAACCTCGACGAGGCGGGCCTGGACCTCCTCGAGATGATGCTCGTCTATGACCCCGCCGGCCGCATCTCGGCAAAGCAAGCCTGCAATCACCCGTACTTTGAGGGCCTCGATCTCAACCCCCGACCGCAATACCATGGCAGCAGCTACCACTAGGACCGGATGCCGGCAGTCATGAGTATGACGATGAAGACGGTCCATCCTGCTGCTCGGCATCGGATGCTGCCTACCGCGGGCAAGAAGCCGTAGACGGGCCCTGGCTGGACGAGCGTGATCGCTCCTCCGGCTTGCGGCACCCTCCCAATCAAGCGAGCCACTGCCTTTTAGCATGCAATAGCGTCTTGCGGTCAGGATATGGTCGAGCAAAAAGAGTTTTCTCTACGGAGGGTGGCAGTTACGGCGGCGTAGGAGCGGCAGCCTGGAACACGTTGTGATTTGGCATGGGTGGATAGGCTTGTGGGGGAGATAGACGCGCGACATAGCATATTGGGGAAAGGAAACGGGCCTCTTCTGATGGGAGATCTGTGGAAGAAGCGGGCAGACGATTGTCACTTTGCTACTTGTCCTTCGCTGCAGCGGCGGGAGTTGCTTCCCGGCAATCTTTCTACCCCCGCTGTCCTGACCTGATCGTTAAAAGCTGACAGGCGTCTTTCTTTCGTCATGGTAATTCTGATGTATGGAGTAGCGAGGCAGCGTCTTGCGGAATTTCGATGAGACGGTCATTCTCAGTATCAATCCTGCTGATCAAGCTTCATTGTCTTACTCGCAATCATTGACTGTTGGCTGTCTAGAGTAATCTGCCGTGTCAGAGTGGACCGCCAAAGATCCCATTGGCTGTTTAGTACCTTCATCTCGAGACATCTAATGTCGATGTCGACGCAACATAAGCCATACCCAGAACCCGCCGGCTTCGGAAAGAGCACCCAGCTAAGACTCAATGCTCGTTGGATCGAAGGTTCCTGATTCCGGTTTGCATGTTCCGAAGGTCAAACCCAACACGAGAGAGTCTAAGATTATGGTTATGGAGCGTTGTTGGCGGTTACCTCCCACCTCAGTGGTGTTTGCTCAGCTCACGGATCAACCGCCGATTGGGGAGAGCCAAGGTTTCTCGCCCCCACAGTCCGGCCACGGACTACGAGATCAGCAGATGTGTGAGCGCTGCACCAACATGTGATACATCTCAAAGACCTGGATATGCAACAGATCGGGATCAAGCAGACAAATAATGCCAAATAAAGCTTCATGGGTTTAACCAGCAAGCTCGTCGCCCGGTATAGCCCGGACTGCGTCCTATTTTGGCGGGTCAGTCACAGCCAAGGATCCAACGGTAGCGCGCCTCCAATCTGGGGGAGATGGAGAATTTGATGATGAATAAAATGAAATAAGAACGCTACCCGTTTCATCCTGGACAAACAGGCTGTGTGATTGCCGCGCCCTAGTCTCCGCTGCATTTGCCATTGGCGCAGGGGTCGCGGCTCTGTTATTACCCGCGACCGCAGCCTGTTGTGTTTCGAGGCTGCTGCAGGTTGCGGGTGTTGATGAGAGCATTCAGCAAGCCGCTGCACCAAGGGGTATATCGCGCTAAGCTGCGGCAGAGCGCTAGACATTGAGCCAATCAACAGTTTGAACCCACATCAAACTTGGCATTTAGCGGGAGTACGCGCTTGATGGACCAATTGGACATGTTTGAAACAGAAACATTGAAACCTGGGGAATGGCGCTGGGGGCTGCATCGGGTGGTTCCGGTGAAGGGAGGAAGCGCCCAACTTTGTCTCCCAGCGGTTAAGGGCGCCTGCGCCTACACATGGATGCGGACGTTGCTATCATCTGATGACTGACCGGTACTGTTATTTTATCTATTTTTATTCTTTTCCTCCGCTTGACCGTTGGATTAATGTCGCATGTTTGCGCTAAAGACGGCCACCATGCCGAGCGTTCTTGCAGCAGGGTCCCAGAAAATCATCATCCTCCGATTTCTGTGGAACAGGCGATACGGAATGGAGGCGAGTGATGAAAACTCGATGCCCAAGAGATTACCTAGGAGATAAAACCTCTTCGCCGCCACTTTATTTGAGTCGTCTACAGCGTTTTATCAACCACTGAAGGCAAGACCGTGCCGTGCGGCCTCCCAAGTCCATCATCGCCATCTGATACCCAACCGCTGAGGCACAACCGTGGGCCTGGCCCGTCCGCCACGAACTCACCGAAAGCGCGGGGCGCCGGGTGTTTGGCCTTCCGCAGGCGATGGTCTCGGCCGCCTGGCCCGCCCGGTCTCCGGCACATTCGAGCTTCGAGTCTGTTAATACCGGACACGGCGCCGCCTCGGTTTCCTCTCGAAGTCACATTTCACAGCTTTTCCTGGCTTTGAAACGATGGGAGTCTCGAGATCGACGTTGTCCGTTTTCGCTCGTGCGCTGTTGGCGGCCAATGCTTGCTACGCAGGCAGGCGATAGTAACCGCGAATTATCTCATCGGTCATCCGAGCCCGTGAGAAATGTCTTCGTTCAGCAGGGACAAGGCGAGTTTGAGAGAGTCAGGCTGGTTCAGATGATCTCGAGATGCAAGACGTGGCGTTCAAGAGGGATTTGATCTCAGCGCCACCAGTGAATTAGAGTGGGAGCTTAGCGCCAAGACACAAGTCGGCCAGCTCTTAACAAGTATGGGACGCCGCTCCATGGCAGTCTGTTAGCACCTGCTTAGCAGGCATGGATCCATGACTTCAAATTGCATCCGCAAAATCTGTCATGCTCATCGGGAACCATCAACATGGCAGATGTATCTGTCACGCGACAAGCAAAGGGAAATTCTCAACTCGCCAAACGTTCTTGTCAGACGCAAGGCAACGGCTCGATACCACGGGGAGGCCGTCGATAGTTCGCCCAACATGACAACCGAGGACTGAAAAGGTTTTTTCACTTCAGTGCTCCTGCATGCAGTTCGCTGTTCCAGCTCAGCCTCGTCGACGCAACCCAATTGGCCCGTAAAGCAGGTTTTTTCGTTGAGACACGCAGCAGCCCAATCACGGCATTTACCGGGGCTGGCCACGCCGAAAAGGCCGTTGTTCCTCACGACGTTGTGGTTTTCGGTGGCCTCCGGGCCTTCGTCCGGGTCCCCACCTCTGGTACCCCCGCCAAGTGAGGGGTCGGGGGTTTGGATGACTTGGAGTTTGGGCGGTGTGGTGGACATCCTCCTCCGGGTGCATGTCTCCTCAGTGATAGAGGAGCGATTGCGGAGTTGCTTCTTTGCCGGCCCAGCTATTCACCGCCTGCTCAGTCTCGACAGCAGGAAGGCCGCCTGCATTCCACATACACGATCCAGGAGAGACTGTCCCTGTGGAGTTTGTCGTTGCCACCAGCTGTTCGATCGACGACTAATGCATCCCATCCTTCACCGGCCGGATCAGTGATTCAGACGGAGATTGAGCAGATTCTGGGTGAGTGCAGCCAGGTTGTAACATTGGATTGTGGAAATTTGATGTCTTGGTGGGATGCCTGGACGGCTCTGGCATGGCACTGGCTGCCAGCGACATGCCACGCCGGGCATTCGAGTTTCCATGCTGCCACCTCGAGATCCAATTCACAGGTCATTAAGGTCATTAGCTTCTCTTCCGTTGTGGTGTCCAACTGTCCATGTGCGTCGGCGGGACCCCCCACGCGATTCCTGCGGCTGTCCTCGCATGACCACCGGGGTGAGGTATCGAAGGGCAATCCGACATGCTCGGTGCCGAGTAAGTACAATACCTAAGGTACCGCGAGCATAGAAAATGCGAACCGGTATAGACCCCAGTTCAGCAAATTCTTATCTAGAAGTGCACTGGGAGCAAACCCAAGATTGAGGGTCGATGGATGATGTTGCAAAGCTGTCCCGTTTGTGAGACTGTTTCGTTCGTTTCGTTTCATGGCATGTGGTGTTGGAGCTTGGTGCCTACCTTGAAAGTTGGACTTGGCATCTCTGCTGAGGGTCTCTGCTGAGTGTCTATCAAGGGGCAGAGCCCCTGAGCTTCGCTTGTCACAGAACCTAACTCTGAGTGTTTCCCTTGATTTGGCTTGCTGCAAGATCTCTTCCACCCATTTTGACAAATCCTCTTGACTGCTGTAGTAATATAAACGACGCTGCGGTATGGAAGCCACGAACCCCCTCGCTTGTTTCACATCTGAGCGCGAGGTCAGAGCGCGCCAATGGCAGGCACCCGGCGCGGGATCGCTGGCACTCGGAAATCTCGCATGCAGCGCTGGCATCCATTCATCAATCGTCTTATGCACTTATTTGGGAGGACGTATGCAGCACATAATGCAAATCGCCTGCCATTCAAATTTCAGTGTCACCAACGATTCCAAGGGTAGGCAACACCTGACTCGGCCCGAGATTGATGTCAAATGCCCAACAGCGAAGGGAGTTGCTTCGAGTCTGCTGGCAACAGCCACGTCAAGTGAGCCCTCATGATGATCATGGCAAAGGTGCACGCTTCCCATGCGTGGCCCCTTATATCCCTTTACTGGTCTCTGGAATCCACAATCCGGTACATCCGTATTGCGTTGTTGGACGGGCGTTGCCCTGGCCACTTTCCTAACTCGGCAACACCTCCCTTGAGACTTCTCCCCGTGCGACGTTTATCTCTTACACGGGAGACCCTCGATCAAGAGTGCTTGCTCCTCTGACTACATTACCGTACGTTAGCAGGGGGCAGAAAGTCTTGAACACATCTGACCGACCGCTGGCATTCCCTTCGATTGCACTTTCTGCTTGCTCCCTAGGTCGTGCCTTTCCTTCCTCGCTGTATGTTGTCGGCGCTTTCTTTCCTTCTCCCTGGCTGAGGCGGACATTTCCATGTTGAAGACCAACTCCCTGATCTGGCCGGCGGACAACATTCAAAATTGGAGGTTGGGAAGCATTGCCCTCGACAGCATCCAGTCGAGAACTCCACGCAGAGTCACAGACCGCCAACTCAACAAATCGCTTGAAGAGGGGTTTGGAGCTCACCGCCGGCGAATCAACAGGAGTCCTCATCCTGTTTTGGAAACGCAGTAGCCGTCTCCAGTCCAGTAAAATCGACAACTCATCGTCGACTTGGCTTTTGGAGAAGCTGCATCCCCAGCCATTCGTCCAGCACTAAACCTTTTTTTACCCTTCGTTTCGAAGTGCCCCACCCCGCTTCGCCCCCTGTCAAAGTTGCCGCTGCAACAGGAGAGCGAATCAGTCGCCTGACACGACACCGACAAGTTGCACTGGCGACTCCTCGAACACGCTGACTTTGCAAACGGCGCATCCCAGCGCCAGCCGACTGCACTTTGAATTTTGGCGCGCGACTGACAAGCCCTGGTCAACTTTACCACAAGCCCGCATCGTTCTGCCATATTAACCCGACCGGAGCCCTCGAAATCCGAATCCAAAGTCCACACACGAGACGCAGCATTGCAACTCAACGGCAGCGCCGATTTTTCGTTGGACTGGTCTTTCCTTTTGCGTTTACCCATTCCGCTGGTTCGGAGTTTTTCACTACGACCGCTCCCCTAATCGACAGCTGCAGTCTTTCCGGCATCGTCGACCGATCCGGCATCGACTCTTAATATCCTACCACGATTTGGGCCTAGCAACACCTTAGCGCACCTAGCTCTGATTCTGGCACTGACTCGGTTCCCGAATCGGCGGTCGATCTTGCGATCCCTGGCATCGCATTGCTGGTGTTTAATTCCTTCGTCAAGCCGAGGCCGCCCCTTTTGTGTTCGAAACACGCTCGAGTCATCACCGCCTCCACTATCAGCGTGATACACTCTGTGATCTTCGCTATCTGCTACCCTCAGCCGCCACTGCAGACCCCGTTCTGTCCGCTGACTCCGCTCACACGCACCCGGAGCAGCTAGTCCCACTTTTCCCGGGATTGCCACCGCTCCGGCCCAGCTGTCCATCGCGCTATCGTTTTCCGGTCCTTGGCATCTCGTTCGTGTGGGGGAAACCGGTAAACCACTTTGGGTTTGCAGACCTTGAGGATCCGAGGTCGCAAGTTGGCTTTCGAATTTATCTCGCCTCTCTCTCAGTCAGGTAAAACCTGCTGCCGAGTTCTGCCCGAGGCATTTCCAGTCACGTCCAGCTCGGCCGGAGTTGTCCGTCGGGTGTCAACGGCTCCCTCAACGAGTTGATTGGCCAGGAAGATCTTGGCATTCTCGCCCTCTCATTCGGAGATCTCGCTGATCGCGCAACCCCTTGGCGGCGACCGACACACCGGCGCAACCCCCTGCACCCCGCACCCTTGTCCGCCTGGCCCGACCGCCTCCTGGAACGCCTGCTGCGCTCAGCCTCGTGGACAGTGCACGTCACCCTTTAGGTGGGAAGCCACTGAGACACGCATTGACAGGGTCTGCCCGACAGCTCTGCCTGCAGAGGACGCCCATTCGGCGGCCCACGCCGGAACACCAGCTGTCTTGTTCAGCCTTTCTGCGGGCTCGGCAATTCGGCCACATCCCAGTATTTGGCAGCAATTGTCCACATAAGCTTCGCCGCAGGGCATTTCGTGCAGCTCGTCAGTTGTTGATGTACACGCACCCTTGTGCACATCCATCTCTCCCTCCACAGCTCCACTCATCCCCTTTTTCGAGTTCACTATAACTTTTCGGCTTCTTGTCGACCCGGCCCTACTCTGGTCCTCTTCTCTCCCTACCCACTAACAGAGGAGAGAGCAAGTCGGGCACTCCTCGATCCTGCCACACTGCCTTAAACCCCTGAACGCACGACAACCGAAGTCAACACATCATACTGCCCCACTTCACAACACCTCCACACGGAGTCACTTCTACTACCACGCGCAACATGGAGTCGTTACCGATGCTCAGCCCAGTTGAGCTTAACGCTGCGGCACTGGAGCACTTTGTCTACCAGCCCGTTGACAAGGAGATGATCAGGTACTTGGCAAGGGCTGCTTCGAATGTCATCCAGTGCGATCCCAGCATGGCGCCACCACCATCGCAATCATCACGGCCGCGACAGCCCTCTCCTCCACGGGGACCAGCACCACAAGCCGCCTCGAGCAGCGACAGCACTCTTCCTTCGATCGAGAAGTTCATCACCCAGTTGGTGGTTACCTCCAACGTGCAGGTACCCACGCTCATGTCGTCGCTGGTCTACCTGCACCGACTCAAATCCCGTCTCCAGCCCATGGCGAAGGGTCTCCGGTGCACCACGCACCGCATCTTCCTGGCCGCCCTCATCTTGGCCGCCAAGTACCTCAACGACAGCAGCCCTAAGAACAAGCACTGGGCCAACTACAGCGTCGTCTCGACGCATGCCTACAACTTCGGCTTCAGCCGCACCGAGGTCAACCTGATGGAGAAGCAGCTCTTGTTCCTGCTGGACTGGGACCTGCGCATTACCGAAGAAGACCTGTACCACGAGCTCGACCACTTCCTGGCCCCGATCCGCGCCGACATCGAGGCGCGCCACGTCCGCCGCATGCGCCGGAAGCAGGAGCAAGAGATGCGCGAGCGCCAGCTGCACAACGAGCGCCTCGCCCGCCAGCGCGAGCGCGAGGAGGAAGCCCGCCTCTGGGCCCGCGCGCTCGCCCAGCCCCAGCCTGCCGTCGTCGACGCCACCGCCTACGCCCTGCCCCCGGCCTCGCGGGGCTCCTCCCGCTCGCGCCAGCAGACGTACACCCCGTCCCACTCACGCGGAAGCAGCCGCGACGTGTCCCCGCCGGGCCTCTACTCGAGCGGCTCGTCGTACGCCGGGTCAGTCACGTCGTCGCGCGCGACCACCCCGCTCAGCGAGGCGGATATCACCACGGCGCCGTACCAGCCGTACATTTATGATGCTGCCCTCGTTGTCGAGGTCGGCGCCGCCGCCGCCCCGGTGTGTGACTCGCCCATGGAGGTCCTCTACGACCATGAGCCGCCGTGTGTTCCGGAGAAGGACGCCGTGTATGCGCTCAAAGCGGCGCGCGGGAAGAGGCAGCACCAGCAGCAGATGCTGCCTTATGAGATTAGTGTGGAGGATTTGAAGAGCTTGGAGGAGTCTTCTAGGGGATCGGGAAAGAGGATGAGGGGGGTTTTGGGGAGGGTTTTTGGAACCGCGCGATAGAGCGGTGGATTCGGTGGTTGTTACGACCATGACGATGATGCGATATGGAATGTGATGTGTTCTTTATTTTGGTTTTGGGGGGTCTTGCATCTTGGGTGGTGTGGTGTTTGGCTTGCATTCCTGGTTGAGTGCCGTCGCTACTACACACAACACCCATCTAGGCGGAGTTTTGGGCGGTGTTTTCTTTGTGGGTTTGGCATCTTCGAGCAGCTTACAAAAGCGAGGCGCTGCATTATTACTATGCCGGGCGGTGCATTGGTTGGGTAGATCTGGATAGATCTGGCTTGCTTGTTCTATTTGAACAGACGTGATATCTTGGGCGGGAGGAAGAGTGGTGCAGTCGGATTTTGGGCGTTTGGCATATCTGCGGCATCAGCATCAAACCATGGCATTTACTGCTTGGGCTTTTGGGGTTAATGGTTGGTATGTTTCCTTTGTTTTAGCTATGGTATGACGGCAGGTACTGGACGAGGCAGGAGCATGTAATAGCATAATGAGCATAAGCGCCAACAATATACCTTGACTCACTTCACTCCCGGCTTCCACTGAGTGCAATGATCCCAGAAAGTGGCATGTGGCAATGGCGGTGTCGAAGATCAGAGCTTGCGTACCTGCCCTCCGCTGGCAGGGTTCTTACAGATTCATGTTGTTGCAGGCCGTGTACGCGGAAGCTTATCTGATACCTTGCACTCTTCCTTGTTGGCATCGGGCCGAGCTAGAAGCCCCCCTCAACTCATGATGGCTCAGGGCCGGAGCCCAGGCCCAGACCCACCGCCCATCTAAAGTGAGGGGTAGGTTGTTCGCCACGTTTCGTCCTGACCTTAGATTACCTGCGCTATCAACACGGCATGCGTGCGTGATTCATACATGTATGGACGAGGCCACATCCCAGGCGACCGCTTTACCTGTAGTGTTGTCGTGGTTTGTTGCAGATACAGTCACGGCAGTCAAGGCAGTGTGTCAAAAGTCAGGGGGCTGGGTCTTTGTTTACATTTTGCGCGGAAACTGGCCTGTTTTGCAGCCGCAATCTTGTCGGAGCTTGAACTGTCCATCTCATCGCTTCGGCAAAGTGATGGGACCGTGATGCGCGCTGGATTGGCCGGTCTGCGGCTAGCCGGGCGGGAGGGCCGTGTTATGCGGTGGGGTTACTACCTACTTTGTCTCTGTACGAGTTGATGTGTTGTTACAGATGGGATGATTGGGCGTGGTGATTGGGTGTGGTCAAGAGGGTGTGACGGTGGTCGGGTTGCCAGAACGGACGGCCGGCCTGTCGGCCGGGTTGGGGGGCCCAGCAGCGATTGCCGGGTCCGAGTCGGGAGTCGGGGTTTGTGGTGTAGTATACAAATACTGCATCTGCATACCTTATCTGGAACGAAATTGGCGTTGGGGGCTGAATTGTGCGTGTTGTTGTTGGGCGGTGTCGAGGCGATGTCGGGCGAATTCCATTCTTGGGCGTATGAGTTAGGTATACTCGGTTAGGCAGGAGCTCCGGTGATGAGCAAGGTGATCACGCCTGCGCCTGGTGGCATGTGTGTCACGGTGGAAACTTTGAGAGAGGCGGAAACGGGGGATTGCGCAAGTGCCGTCAGCAGCTTATTGCGGGCAGGCTTTTCCCCGGATCGCACGGCGTTGACCCCGAGAGATACCTAGAGGTACGGATACGGAGCGTTATGCTGTGCCACAGTGTTGCTTCAGCCACTTGCCGTTTTGGGAAAGTGACCCCCGACGTTCGGCTGGAGGCTTGGCTGCATTGCCCATCTGTCATGCTCAAGCCAAGCCCAGGCAATCGTCAACTCTGGAGCTTCCTGTTCCAGGTATTAGATATTGCACGTCCCGCAGCCCTTGAGCCAACAGTTCGAGCCTGAGTCTGGCTTGTGTTTCGGGCAAAGATAATTGGGCAGCGGCAGCGGTGATTGGCCCGATCAGGTGGCACAGGATTGACTGGCTGCCAGAGTGTCGGGTTGAAACGTGGGAGTGCAAAAGACATTCAACTCTGTTTCCAATAGGCCAGCGGACAAATTGATTGTTCGCGTGTGCCTCTCACCCAGCCGGCGGCATCAACAAGCCACGGGCAGACCGCGGGGAGAAACGCGTCCCGGTCTCGGGGAGGCGGTGCACTGCCACGACATGCAGAATTTGGAAGGTTGTGGCAGTTGGGAATCAGGTCAGTCGGCAACGGGTACGGTCCGACTATCGCCTTATTCACCATCAATCCGCGATGCACCACGCTACCTTATGGCCCGTGTTGGCATGTCTCCAGACGTTCAAAGTGGTGGTGGCAAGGTGACCTGCAACCAGTTTCGTGGCCACCTGATGCCCAGTCGACACAGTGATCCCGTCGTCTGAAGCCCGAATCAGCTGGTGAGTGGGGCTGCGGGGCCAGCCGAGAGCGAGGACATGCTCCTCAGCCCCTAACCCTATTATTTCAGCGAGTATCACCGATTCACCGCTTCATGTGAGGTCGCTTTGGATTCAGCTCATGAAATTGCAGGCTCATTCATAGAAAATCCATTTATTCGCATCACAAAGACTTCGCAGACTTGACTTGCTTATCCATTTTTTTTCGTTTGAAGTTCGTTAAGGACAATTCCTACTTCTAAAGTATTCCAGCCTACTGTCACCTTGGCAATTCGGTTGATGCGGAGTCCTGGTCTGCTGGCAAAGATCAGGCACCTTGCTAATCACATTGGGCTCTGAGGGCAGAGCAAGCTTCTCAGCTCAGTTACCAGCGTTGTGACGAGAAAACGCCCGAGATTCATCGGTTCGGGGAGTGATTGTCAAATTTCCTGGTTGCCCAGCCAGCCCAGTGCCATTGGTAATCAGGTCTCTGACTTCTTAATCCTGACAGGCTGACCCTACCTGCTGGACTTGAAGTTTGAGAATAACTAGGTAGATAGGGGACTCGGAATTCCCGTGCTGCAATCAGGTTGCTAAAGTGTCCAGGTAACCCACAACTCCCTCGAATACCAAGATATAGATAGCTGAAGCGCTGCGTCCGCAAAGAGTCTACGAGAACCCACATTGAAGATAACGGAGTTACTACCTAAGTCGACCTGTCGGTGGCATGGATAGGGGAATCAGCGGCAATGTTCTTTCAAAACCAATTCCGAATTCACACTCAGCTCTTCCATGCCTAGTCGCTTCTCAGGGCAGTTCCCAAGCTGTTGAGATCTCTACCTTGTCGTTTTCGGACTATTTCAGCATTCAAGGCGCATCCGAAACCACCTTCACATCAGTCATAGCGCTATAAGTCGGGTCTGGTATGCTTGGGTTCTTATGCGTCTCAGCCTCAACTGGACGCGTCAGCCCCAATCAGGGGTAAAACCAGCGCTTGGCACAAGCACCCTGCCCTCTGATGTTTTGGAACTGCCCGAATATCTCGAGCAACAGTGTATCTGAGTCGTACGGCAGACTACATTCAACCTTCAGCTGCAATGCCTGACGCGAAGGGACCGAACGTACAACCGTCCCCCGATGGCCTCTCCACAGAGTCCCGGCGCAGGCGGCCAGTTCCCGGACGCGGCCACTGTAAATCCAGAAAAGGCTGCTTCAACTGCAAGAGACGCCGCGTCAAGTGTTCTGAAGAACTGCCATCTTGCCGAGGTTGTCGACGACTTGGCCTTGAGTGCCAGTACCCCGGTGAGCTACCACGGCTGGCACTCAAGCCCGCCCAAAACCCCAACGCCACACCCTCAACCCTTCGCCTTGAGGACCTGCGGTTTTTCTACCACTTCCTCTCTGCAGCATACCCTTCACTTCCCTTCGGCTTGCATGACGTGTGGCAGACGGTCGCCGCCATGTCGCATGAGTACGACTTCCTCGCGCACGCTGTCCTCGGCCTGGCAGCACAGCACCTTACAGCATGCACCGCGTCCGACTTCTCGGTCCCAGCTCTCAGCCATCGGGTAAGCGCCATTACCGCCCTGAACGGCGCTCTCTCGGAGCCCTGCGCCTCCAGAGAAGATGCCGATGCCAGGTTCGCCGCCGCTATTCTCCTCACATTTCAGTCAAGTTACATGCCCGATGCCATGATGGATTTTATTGGCATGCTGCGCGGTTGGATGGTAATCCAGACGACGGTTGTCCCATCGATGGGCGAGTCTATCTTTCATGACATCACCGAGGAGACTTATGTCGGGAGCATGAAGAAGCTGCTCCAGCTGAATCCGGTGGCCGACCTGGAGATCGGTGCAGGAACTGAGCTGCAGGACATATTGGAGGGGTTCTTAGCCTCGCTTCGACTGCTGGCGCCACTCTGTCGGAGCACGGCTGAGTTGCATTACCTGGCTTCCATGGAGAGGATCGCCCGGATGAGCGAGGCCTCTCCTGTCCATGGTATGGATCCTCTCTTCACTCCTTGATTACCCCACTACCGAACTGCATTGGCAATGCTAACATCTCCCAGCTTGTCTCGAGCTTGTCCCTTTGTACGCCGCAACCAACGAGATGGACTCGGACGAGTTTGCAAGCTTCACAAACCCAATCAACTATACCGCTCAGATACTGCTCGTCCACTTCTGGATGTTGACCCATGTGTTACAGCATCACTCGCTTGGGGCAGCCCGCTCTTATGTCCTGAAAGACGAGATCCTCTTCCAATGGGTCGAGACGGCCGCGCAGAAACTGCCACCGAGCCATAAGCGCTATGTGCTGTGGCCGCTGGGAATGGCAAGTCAGGGGCTGTTTCGTCGTCTGAATGAGACACTGGGAAGCGATGGGCTCGATTACAGGGCTAACCGGTGGCATTGCGGCTGAAGGGAAGTGATGATACGGCGTAATCTGGCAAAACGACGAAAGCGACGGCAGAGCCAATCACAACTCAAATTGGAAAAGGAGGCAGCTAGACGAACTCGTCCAAGTCACAACATCTTCATGTTTTATTCCTCCCTCGCAAGGCCCCATTACCTTTGACGCGTAATCGTCGACGGTAGAACGACGAACCCAGCCCCTGAACTGCCATCACCGACGATGGCTCGAGTCTTTCTACCAGGTGGTGAACAGCCGCATAAGAACTCGAAGGGAACCAAATAAAAGTTGACCAGGACAGATCACCGTGACAATTCTCGACCCATCTTCACACACCACCGTCCCCTACAACTCCCTTCCAAATCAAACGCCATACCTGACCAGAAACCAATTCAATCAACCCCATCAACCTAAAACACCACAACCACCACAGCACCGAAAAGCATACAATGTCCACGCCGTCCGCAACCCCAACCACCGCCCCATCCTCGTCTCACCCATCACCACAACCAACCTGCACGACCGCCATCCCGGACAGCAGAGGCTACGTTCCTCCCACAGCCTGCAACGCACACTACGGCTTCTACCCGAGCTGGGAGTGGAACCTGGTGTTTGCCATCGCCTTCTTCCTAGCGTCGCTCCTGCACATCGCGCAGATGCTGGCGCACAAGAAGTGGTTCTGCTGGGTCGTCGTGATGGGCGCGCTGTGGGAGTACGCCTGCTTCCTGTTGCGCACGCTGGGCGCGTTCGATCAGCAGAATGTCATGTTTGCGACGGTGTCGACGATGTTGTTTCTTTTGGCGCCGTTGTGTAAGTAACTCTATAAATTCATTTTTATGGTTTTGGTTGTCCAGTTCTGAAGCTTTTTTTTTTTCTCTTTTTTTTTTTTTATAACATTTCCCGTTTTGTGATCATGTGGACATGACTGACTGATTGGGGATATTGACTGTGGGGTTTTCTTAGGGATCAATGCGTTCGTATACATGGTTGTCGCCAGGCTGGTATACTTCCTCCTCCCGCCCTCGTCGCAGCGCATCCTCGGCTTGTCGCCTCGCTGGCTGGCAAAGGTGTTTGTTGCTGCCGATGTGGTCTCGTTTTTCATCCAGGCGGCTGGCGGAGGCATGCTTGCGGACCAGGACGGTGGAGACACGGCCGAGACGGGCCAGCGCGTGTACATGGCTGGCATCGGGGTTCAGCTGCTCTTCGTCGTCTTGTTTGTCGTGGTGACGGCCCTGTTCACCCGGCGACTGGAGCGCTTGATGAAGGTTGGCCTGTTGGAAGTGAGCTGCGATCCGGCTTTGATCAGACACTTGGTGTGGTCTGTCTTCGGGGTTATTGTTTTAATCGTGGTAAATATTCCATCATCAAAGTTCTGACGCTTGGGATCGTGAGCTCATCGGAAGTGTGCCAGGTCCGAATTGTCTTCCGCTTTGTCGAGTTCAGTGGCGGCGTTTCTGCCTCCAATCCCATCCTGGCCAACGAAGCTTATCAGCTAGGCCTTGATGCCTTTCCGATGCTTATCGCGCTCCTTGTCATGAATGCGGTGCATCCTGGAAAGGTTCTCATCGGTCCCGAGAGCAGTTTCCCGAGAACGTTGCCACGACGCTGGAAGGTCAAGTCGAGGAATGGCTCTGGATATCAGGGGATGGATACGTCTAGTCTGGAGTTGAACGCTAGAAGTCGGCAGGCTGAACAGTCTGACGGCGTGTAGGACAGGTCACTGGCCTGGGCCCAGGGGTTATTCAGGGGTTGCTCCGTATAAGAGAATGGAGTCAAAGTATCGAGATAGAGCTTAGGTTCCCGGGAACGGTTAACACCTCAAAGAAATAAAGGAACTGTGTATTTGTTGTCTCTTTCCTCTCTAGACCCGTACGCAGTGAGGAAGGACTGCCAGCAATTCCCTTCTTCCACCAAGGTCACCTGTCACCCTGACTTCAGCCTTCTTGTTTCCCAGTAAGAAGAATGATGCCCAGCTTCCAGCGCTCCCTATCAACTAGTCTCTGATGCCATTTACTTCGGTGTTGTTTCAATCGCAAGCGAGTCGTAGGGTGCAGTGATTCCCTGTCCTTCTAACGACGAGTCCGTCCCCAAGCCGACCAGTTTGACTCTAACATAATCTATGCGGTGTCTCGATGCTTTTGACAGACCGTGTTGTTCGATGGTGCTTTTCTTTGGCTTAATTCCTCTCGCGCATTTTCCAAAGTCGAGGTCCTGTCCCTCGCCCTCACCTCAGAGCACTTTACCTCCCAAGGACCGCTCAACTTATTGTTGCACTTTTCGCGTGCGAAGATGATAGTTTCTTCGTGGCACATGGCTGCGGTGTTCGAGTCGTGGCGACTGTTCCCAGTTCTGAGCGAAGCTGGAGATCAACGTGAGTTTGGAAATTGGCCGGATGGGAAGGTCGGAATGGTCCTTGCTTGTCAAGGGCGAAATCTGAGATGTTGATGAAGGTTAATGATCGTTTCAAGAACTGTAATCAGAGTGCGGTCTTGAGAGCTAAGCGTGCCGAACCGAGAATGCTGATGAGGTTCGCCGATATTGAGGAGCGGTAACCGATGTGGGCAGTGTCGGGTACTACTAGACTTTGTGCAAGCCACCATATCGGGTCGCTCGGGGTCCCTTGCTATATAGGGCTCGATAGGCTACGTTTCTTTGCTTTGATCAGAAGCCGATCCGTGCTGTCATCGATGTGCTGCCATTGATTGGATCTTTCACAGGTGATCCGGGCACCTGCTCCAAATACAGTCAGCAATCGGGTGTTCAATGGGTGATGTGCGTTACCTTCATGGCACTCTGATGGTTCCAGGTCAATAGGCCTGATTACCAGCAAAGAAACCTTGGATCCGTGTTTGAGGCCTAGAATTTCTAGGTCAAGGGCTGTATGGAAGCGTCAATCGAACGAGTACCTGGGAGTGTGAGTCGAGAGTCATTCTGCGTTATTATTTCACGAACGGTTTCAAAAGGCCAGAGCCGGAAACCAGAATGACACATGGTCATTTGCCTTGAACCATTGATAGCGTGTTCAGCTACTAGTTAGGACTCTGACGGTTCCTACGATGAAACGGGTAATGGCCATGTTGTCCATAGTACCTTAGGTATCTCAGAGGACAGGCCACAGAAGCTCCCTTGTAAAGGCCAGTGTCACTACTGAGGCCAGCAGCGCAGGAAGCACCCATCACTTATTGCATACATTATATGGGTGGTACCCGTTCTGTGACCTAGGCTGCCGCTGGCTCAAACGGCATCGGCACTGGACCTCGTCAGCATAACTTGTAATGAAGGCGACTGCGTAAGGTCCACTACCACCAGAGCTCTGTCTGACGTTTGCAGGAATGTTTAGCAATTCTAAGGAACAAATCATCGCTCTTTCACACAGACTCACCACAACCTACGACATGTCGCCGGAGCCTTCGCCACCACCCACACCGCCTCCGCATCCGAACCCTCCACCTACGCCTCCAGGCCCCCAACTGCCTCCTCGGACTCCGAATCCTTGCCTGTTTCCACAAGGGTGAAATGGACAATAAAGGCGGAGTAAGACAAGGACGGATTGTGCCGTATCCATCGAGTTCACAATATACAATATGAGGACACGCGCTGTGTTGAGGCTTGAGAACAGCCTTGAAGCCTTGAAGGTCAACAAGGAATTTGGTCAATATCCGTTTATGATTCATCGTTGAGTGTATACTTTTCATAGGCTTGAGTCTCAAAGCCTGAGGTGCCTTATCACAGAATGCAATCATTTCCACCACTCATATTCTTCCCAGCTACCTAAGGTAGTTCAGATCACTGGGGGTAACTCTGCATGCTATTTTGACCCTTCATGAGCGTCTCACGAACACCCCAAGACCAGCTGTGCTTCTTTCCTTCTGTTTAGGGCTGTCACTCGCGGTAACTCCATGGTACTGTACCTGAGGGCCAGTGTGTCCACTAGGCTGAAAAGCGGTTCCAGATCCCTCCGTTAGGTCCGGCACGGTGGATAACCCTAAGATGCTTGTACCTTGG
Organism: Parathielavia appendiculata; assembly: GCF_033297405.1. Classification (NCBI taxonomy): domain Eukaryota; kingdom Fungi; phylum Ascomycota; class Sordariomycetes; order Sordariales; family Chaetomiaceae; genus Parathielavia; species Parathielavia appendiculata. The sequence continues at coordinate 32,584 of NW_026944263.1, forward strand.
CCTTTCTGTTCTCAAAGCTAAGGTTCTGCCTCCCACCCGGAAGCAGCAATGGCGCAATTCCTCGACTTCTGGGAAGACATCGCGAAGGGAGAGAGAGTCGAGAAGGCATAAGACCCTGACCATCCAACTGGGACACAACAGGCTGCCACAGGAAGAGCGACAAAAGCTGCTAGTGGGCATTACTGGAACATGGGGAACTAGAAGATTTGTTCTGTGCATATGGAGTGGATTTGGAGATGACTTGCGTCAATTCAGCTGTGGGCGGATCGAAACACTCAATCGCGACGACCGGCAGGTTGGGAGTCGGTTCGGGGGGTTCCGGCGTCGAAGTTGCCGCGCACATGGAGCTCGTTACTCACAGGATGTTGTTGTGGGTGGTGCCCCACATCCTTGGCAGACCGGGTTGCCCCACATCTGGTGCAGGGGTTACAGCCCTGCCCACCAGAGCCATCACACATCCAGGATCACTACTGTATGGAACCACCATTGATGATCACCATCTTCTGTTGTCTCTGGATCTCCATCAGATGTGCCCGCCGCCCGGCGCCGCACAATGCGAGTAGTTCCGCGTGGACGCGTAGTTGCTCGGCCAGGGGTCAGCTGGTTGTGATCCCTGGGCTTGGGTCCGTGTTCGAGGCGGGCGGTGGTGGCACATTCGAGAAGGCGGCAGGAGGGCGAACGGTGGTGGTGGGAGGCAGCCGCGTTAGCTCGGTGAAGTGCGGCGGCTGGCCTGTGTCCGGTCGGGTCGGCACCAGAAGTTTGTGCAGTACGTGCCACAATTCGCTGTGCACGTGGGCGACGGCGTGCCGCTGAGGTAGGTGGCTGTCTTGGACGGCCCGAGTTGGTCGCCTAGACCGCCGTCGTTGCCGCTCCCGCCATCTCCATCTCCCCCGTCGCCAGGTAAGACAGGACAGCTGCCACCGCTCTGCCGCCGTGCGCGAGCCGCTTCGCCCGGCCCCTGCAGGCCTCGCCTCTTGGTGACAGGCGCCGCGACGCAGGAATTGTCCAGGTCGTTGATTGAGATCTCGTCCAGGTCGCGGTCAATGTCAATCTCGGGGCAGCCCTCGGCATCAAGATCGAGTAGGCACGACATGTCATCGTCGAGCTGGCCTTTCCACACCGTCGGCACAAACCACGAGAACTTGTTGCCGCTGTCCGACATATGAGGTTCTTTTGGCTGCGAGTCGATCTTATCTGGACTGTCCGGCTGAGGGCCTTCAGCATCTTCTTGACAATTTCAGGCTTGTCCGGCGGAGAAAGGAGATGTCTCACGAATCAGATCAATCATGCCCCCGTTCCCACGCGGCGGCGGGTTAAACGACCACGTAAGGAGCACAATGGATCGCCCTCAATGCCGCTAGTGCAATCTGCTCCAGGGTGTCTATAAGCGCTTCTATGAGCATTAGACTTGAACCTCCCGTCGACTGTCCGGATTCAAGGAATTTGCCTTTGGTTTGAGTCTATGAGACATGTCAGTGTTGGGTATCTTTCGGGACGAGATGTTCACCGTCCTCTGGTTCCATTCGCTTCACTTCTCTACAGCCTTTACCAATGTATAGAGTGAGGAGCTAAGAAGGGTTTGAAGTAGGTTAATGCTCAATCCAAGCAGGGGTGAGTACCTTGGGGAGAGGGCGGGTTGCTGGGATGTGTGTTCATTAGGCTAAGTTTCCGGTGCCCAGGAGGCAGAGAGAAGGGGATAAGTCAAGGCCTCAAGGGGAGGGGGCACATACGCCAACAAGGGTAACCCTTCTATGCCGCAGACGCCAATCAGCTGACCTACGACAAGCAAAGCCGCGGCCGCGGCGTGGTCGGAATCGACGGCGAGGTCATCATACTATGCCCCGTACTTTCGAGGCGTGGGGAGGAAATCCATGTTTGCGCTGCCGGACGTCAAGGATTGTGAGTATGTCAGTTACTTATCTTACCATAACTCGAGCTGGAAAGGTCCCACTCACCGGGTGCGTGGCGTCAAACCGGTTCTCAACCACGTATACATAGTGCCCCTGACACTCGGAGTCGTCGCGCTGATACTTGTAGATGCGGGAGAGGAGGTTTATCCACCGACCAGTGCCGGAGTTGATGTTCTTGGCGGTATGCTGCTGTAGCCCAAGGCCCAGTGAGTGCCGTTTCCAGTCCACCACTCTGGCTTTCTTGCCGGGCGTGTCTCAGTTCTCAGCTTTGACTCTGTGTCGTTGAAGATGGGGCCTGCGTCGAATGAAGCGGCCTCGGACCTAGGTGACCATCTCTTAGAACGAGTCGCCGACGCCGACGTCGGCCTGTCTGGTGGCATTTCATGGCAAGCCGCGAACTGAATGTGGTTAGAATGCGTTGTCAGTACCTGTATTTACTTGTACACGAAGGTGATAAGAAAATGAGGTAACAACACAGAAGAGACCTACAAAACCGGTCGCGCGCAAGGTACGCAGATAGTCGCGCCGGACCTGGGTGAGGTACACGAAGCCGACGATGTACCAGGGTCTTGAGACTTCGACGACGGTAAAGTCATCGTACTGCTTGGCGTCCACGGTTCGGTCATTCTTGATCACTTTTTCCCAGTCAGGAACCGCGGCAGCGTTGGTGGGGTCGTCTGCGGTATAGAAGGCATCGACTGGGTAGGGTCCTCGCACTCGTCGTCCGAGTCACCGCGCATACTCAGCGCGGCGCTGCCTGGCAGGGCAATGTGCCGTGGAGAGGCAGAACTCGGTTGTAGTCTGTTCCATTATCAGCCGACATCCCCCAGGTCAAGTCCAAACGAGGGGCATTGTTACTCACACCACACCAGCCCATGGCCGAGCAGCACGGCTTCAAGCCGCAGGGCATATCGCCGTTCTCGCTGTACTTACCGCACATGGCCTTGGCGTTGCACTGACACAGACAATCGGCGCCGCAGAAGCCCGGGCCGAAGCCACAAATATGGTCCTTGCTGCAACAACTGCCATCGATACAGGGCCGTCGTTACAGCGCAGGGGGCCATCGCGCCTTGCCAGGCTGATATTATGGTGGGCGTGTCGCGCGGCCAGGAACGATGACCAGTCCGCGAGGTCACTAAGCTCAGCAGGCGAGGACGAGACAAGGGCCGGGGACAAGAGAGGCTGGGTTGGTACCCTGGCTGGGTTCTGGTGAGCTGGGCCCTAGTTAGCAATGGGAAAACGTGGATGGTAGCATCACGTACCCCAACAAACACCACGACGTCTTGCATGCGCCTGTCATAGCAAAACGCTGCCACTACGCCAGAACACATCAACAGTTGGCCATCTGCTCAACGGTCGGCTCGCCTCATCTCCTGGCCTACTTCTCACGTCTTGAGCCGTCGCCATGACAAGCAAGAACCCGCCGGCCTTTCCCGAACCCAAACCCGCGCCGGCCCCGAACCGCGCCCGAGTACTCCTCCTCCTCTTCCTACCCCGCCGACTCCAAAGACTCCGAACGCTCCAGGTGACAAGACGTGACGAGGGTCACAGATGTCTTACGAGAAACCCAATAGAATTATGCCTTGTGGTCGCGGCGGTGACTGGGTCCGCCGTCTACGGGCCGCTCCTCGTACGGGCAGCGGGGTAGACAAGCTGACATATCGACCTTCAAGGAAGGAATCCGGCTACTTTCTGGTGCCGGGATGGTGTTATAGATTTTCCACTGTACGCGGTGGCCGAGAGGGACTGCCGCCCTTGATCACGAAGCGCGGCAGGAGAGCGATGATGGCAGGTTCCTTTGCCTGATTCGAGCTTTGTCGACCGGACGAACGCTTCATACTAGATACTCGAGTATTGACTTAAAGATCTTGTCACAATCCCAGAACCGATCGGTTAGTCCATCATACCCTGCCCTCGTGCGTTGAAGCCAATGTGCCACTCGAAGTTCCCACTCCCTAAGTTGAAGATATTTCATATCCAGTCAGCCTTTCAATCAGGAATCAAAGTCTCATTCGACCCATCCATCCTCACTCCTTGACAGCGAAGATCTTGTACGACCCTGTAAGGTAGAAGCTAACTGTTAGCCTCAACCAGAGTACATGTTGTTTCAATGTCTGAATTCTGAATCCTTGATGTCTGGAACATTCACTCACGTTACCAACAAACTCATTGAGATCCATCTTGCCAGCTGTTACTCCCTTGGGAACACAGCATCCACTGCTCGCCATCTCAGTGGACTTCCCACACGCCTCAGCCGGTGCATCAGCTGGCGCGCAGCAACCTCCTTTATTCTCACCATCTTGGCCCGTCTCCAAGTAGACATTCAAATCCGCACCTGTATCCACAGTCACCACCTCTAATCACACAATCAGCATCCCCGTCATGATTCTCAAGCGGAACTACGAACTCAAAGTGAGGTAGAGCACTCACCATAAACCTTAACCGCCTTCAGCCACCCTTCATATCCATCCACTTCACTCGTCCCAGCAATACACCCCACATAAAGTGCCATTTACCGTTTCAACCCCTCCGGCAGCGCTTTCTTGGCGATGATATCCGACACGGCGACCCGTCCGCCAGGCTTCAGAACGCGGTACATTCGGGCAATCACGGCGGGCTTGTCGGCGGCAAGGACTAGGTTGATGACACAGTTGGATATGACGCAGTCCACCGTATCAGGCGGCACCGGCAGGGAGGTGATGTTGGCTTTGAGAAAGGTGATGTTGGATTTGGTTGGGGACGTGGAGGTGGAGAGGATCTGATTCGCGCGGGCGAGCATGTCCTGCTTATACGAGAAATAGAGGGCGGGTTTGTTAGGTAGGTGGTGAAAGAATGCCCTGAGGAAGCCAGTGGGGAATAGGAAGGGCGAAGTACATCGATCATGTCAATGCCGATTGCGCGACCTGAGGGGCCGACTTTGGTTGAGGCGTCGAAGCCGGCGCCGCTGCCGAGGTCGATGACGGTCTCGCCCTGTTCATGAAAGAGTATTCAGCGTCAAGGAAAATCTGAATCACAGGTGATCCGTGGTGCTTACCTCCTTCAAACTGGCAATAGACAGTGGCTTGCCGCAACTCAGGCCAAGGTTGGCGTCCTGGGGTATGTTGGCCAGCTCGTCGGCACTGTAGCCAAATAACTTGGCCACCGTCTCGCCGTACTTGACGCTGGTGTTGCGCGAAGCGGAGTTGTAGTCTCGCGAACTTGATTCTAAATCTCGGACGAGTCCATATTTGAGGGCTCGAGGTGATTTCAAGGTTACTGCAGTGGCAAGAGGTGTTCTCGGGGTGTTAGGCCGATTATGTCGTTTGTGTTGTTGTGAAGGACAGGGACTCCTCGATCTGACCAATGTGGTACTTGTCAGGTATTTATCTTCATGGGTTTCCCTTCAACAACATCTGTGCAGTTCCATGATGCGACGGTGTAAGTGCTGTCATCGTAGTCCGTCTGGATATTTGCCTAATCGGGCATAGGTAGACCACTTAATGCCAAGACACCAACTGTAAGCGGATATTCTTGGTTTTGTCGTCAAAATTGCCTGCTTCTCGGCCTTGTCTGCAACATTTCACGACTACACCCGAAGGGCCACTCTGCTTTACCAGCAGATTGAAACGTGCTAACTGAGACCGACAATACCGATTTGTAGACATTTGCTTCTCTTGATCAGTTTTTTTTTTTCTCATCCAATGGACTTCAAGAATATCATGCTCGAGCCCACAAATTCTCAAGCAAGCCGCCCGGCCCTGACGCAGCTCGACAGCCAGAGAACCAGCGGCGGCACCGCGCTCGAGTCAAAGGCCGCATCGCCGACTTGGAAACTGCGCTTCGGACGCTCAATCCAAGCTAGACGAATCTTTCAAGCAAATCAAAATCTTTGACAGCCGAGGTCAACCGGCTGCATGGCCTGTGGCCTGCGGAAGAGGTCCCGGCATCGCAGACACCAGCAGCATCCCCTCAAGAGCAGGGCCCAGATTCCGTAACTTGCACTCAACATGGCACTGCAAATCTGGACGCAAGCAGCCCGGCTTTCCAAGGACACGCTTCAAATTCTAAGCAGTTCGTTTCACCAAGCTGATGGTCTTATCCCTCCAAGCCCCTGCGGCACCGCCCCGAACCAGAGCACAGCCGCGGCGGCTCCGGAACAGGTTCAATTTGCCAGCACACAGACTATGATGTTTTCTTTCGCCGACACCAGAGCCGCAGACGATTACGAAGAACCAGACAGCGACTGTCCTCTCCTCCCAGCCCCAGGAGCGGGCGAGTCGACGATTCCCTGCCAGAACGCCTATCTGATCATAAAGGAGCGAAGCTCGCCAGAATTCGACCTTTCGGCCGCGAACGAGTGGCTGATGCCAGAATTTCGCAGGGCCATTGCCACCGAGACCGGATGCCCTGTTTAAACTCACCTCCTGTTCTCCTTTGTCTACCACATGATGCCGATGTGAAAAGCTAGTTGTTCAAGCCCGTAACTAGTGGTTGATACCTTACTGTGATATGAGGGGGAGGCGGGGATGGGATGGGAGGAAGAAGGTATCCACTCTAGCTGTCAGCACTCGGCGGGTTCATGCATGTCGTCGGCATCGGCGGGGCCCAGCAACTCCGAACCCCCCTCCACCACCTCAGCAACGTCACGAAGCTGCCTACCTAAAAGCATGTCCCACCACAACCCCCTCGGCCACATTTCCATTGGCGTGCGCAACTACGACATCGCCAAGGTCTTTTACACGGCGGTCCTGGCTCCTCTCGGCCTGCACCTGGTCTACGACAGCGAGGTCTCGACCCCGGGAACCAAGAAGATCCGCACGCTCGGGTACGGCCCCAACGCGAAACATGAGCTCGTGAACATATTCGAGTTCGGCGATGACGCGTCGCCTCCGGGGCCGGGGTTCCACTTGGCCTTCGACGCGCCGTCGAGGGACGCGGTGGTCGAGTTCCATGCCCAGGCGATGGCGGCCGGCGGGACGGACAATGGGCTGCCGGGGGTGAGGAAACATTACGGGGCCAACTACTTTGCTGCGTTTGTGGTGGATCCGGATGGCTGGCGGTTGGAGGCCGTCTGCAAGGAGTAGGACTGCTGGACGGTAAAAGCAGAGACAGGGCGACGGGGGTCGCTGCTCGAGGTCGACGAGTGTGAAAGAAGGTGAGACGAAGAGGGTTAATTGAAGGGACTCGGAGCTAGGAGAAGAGCGAGGCCTGAAATGCCGCTCAAGTTGATGGCTTTAGGCGGACGCTCAGGGACATTGCCCTCGTATCCTCGGTCGGCGGAATGATGTGCTTTGCTTTGCCGGGTTGATCATTCCAGATGGCTGCATTTCAGAATGCCAGGACATGTCTACATTAGACAGGCAGGTTCGTAATGAGGCCTACACTATCATCACCAATGGCAGCAAGCTCGAAACAACAGGCATTGGGGTCCCGAGGTAGTGTTCGCTCGTGTGGTTGCCTGGTGGATAAGTGAATAGTAACATTGGGCGTGCCAAGTTGTCACACTTGTGATGGCCATGCGCCACGTCTGGGAAGTTGACTTTCTCACGAATCTGATAACGGGTAGCAGTTAAGTCGTGTGCCACTGTGCAGTGCGTGACAAGCATGATGGGGATTGCGACCGGACTAATGGTCCGGATCGGCCCCACCTTGTGCACCTTTCGGAAGCTTGCGTTGACGGTTTGGGTGCCTGCACCTCCAGGCCGAAGCGACCGCGTAGCACATCCGTGGCTTCCTGCATAAAACTGCTGAAGAATCAGCTTGCCGTGGCAATGGATTGTTCGTTTTCGCTTGCTCATGTGCTTTGTTATCGCGTTCGCTTGTGACTCTTCGTGTCCTGCCTCTCAGGGTTCAGTCTTTCAGCCACTCTTCCCGCACTTGCTCAACTGGCCTACTGTGTCTCGTTTACCTGTTACCTATGCAGTTTTCCTTTCTTCCGTACATAACTTATCAGTTTTCTCAACTCACCTCCGAGTCTAACGAAATCTCAACCCCGCAGCTGGGACATACATGCGGAAAGCTCCACTCAAAGACTGCCCCAAGCTTAACAGCGGGTCAGTTGGTCCAAGCTTTTGATGTACAGCCGTAATACGTTACGCCTGGTCCCGCACCTTTGGAGCTTCATCGCCTTCACCTCCCATGCCAACGGAGTACTGCTGCAAGACCCTAGCCGACCACGCACAGCCCAGTACAGCGTCTCTGGCGTTCAACAGTTCGACACCTGATTGACCTTGGGTATCGAATCTCAAGGCCGGCTTCGCGCCTCCGTGAAGGTGCACCCGCTGAGTTTGCGTTCAGAGGGGTCCCTCCAAGTGGTTGACGGCAGCGTCCAATACAAATACGGCATTTTTACACGTCGCCGACCCCGGTTTCGTGGTCCGCCGCAACCAACAGCTACGACACCTTCCCACTGCCCGGGGAACAGCCAACACCCCGTCTCCGGATTCGGTCTTTGCATCAAGGAAGCTTCATTTGGACGTCCTGCTTTCCGACCGTTCCCAAGACGGAGCCGCCTCCGCGGTGTAGCGAGCGAGCATCGAGCACGCGAACAGTCGCCGCAGCCGACCAACGACTGCAGTAGCCTCCCGGGGGCGAAATGAGTGGGAGGACCGACTGCAATAACCAATTCAACCCCCAGCCTTCCACGCCGTCCAAATCTTGACGTTCCCAGTTCCGACGGGTTCATTGCTCGCCCACAACAGTTTACTTCGACATCACGGGATTGTGCGGCCTGACGATCGTCAACGGCGCAAAGGCAATAATGGACGAAACGTTGGAAACACACTCGGGCTCGGCTGCAGGCTTCACTGCCTCGGTCAATGGATCAGCTCCTCCGTTTCTCTCAGGCTTACTCCCCTCGTTCGAGACAATCTCCCGGGCTACTTCCCCGGGGCTGCCGTACGGAGAGCGTCAGCATGAGGACGATAAGAAACGCTACCGCCCCCGCACGTTCAGCTACTTCCGCCTGCTGCCGTTCGATGTCGAAGACGAGGCGCACCGGGATGCTGCCCTCAACGGCATCCTCAAAAATCTCTACACCTCCATCTTGGCCGAAGACTTCTCGCCAGGAGCGGTGCATTGGACCCGCGAGCTCAACGGATGGCTGAACCTCAAGTTCGAGATGACGAGGGAGCTTCGCGCTTGTCTCGCGCGCTTGTACTACCATCTTGCCCTCGCTCCCGGCCTGGATATTAACACGGCCGATCGATTTGCCCGCATGGTGATTACGTTGACGAGGTTGGCTTCCACTCCTTCACGTCCGAACCCTCTTTGTGCGGAGTACTGACTTCTCATCGCTCCATCTTAGAAAGAAGCACTATCTGAAGGCTGGCGAGGATCTCACCCTGGATTGGCAGCCGCTGTGGAAAGAGTTGAAAGCGTTAGTATTGCCACATGAGGCCCCGGCGCACCAAGGCCCGAGGAGAAGATCATCCAAGCACCTCCTCAAACTTGGTCTACACGTGGCGGCGTGGTTCGACCCCAAGGAGAGACGGGCGATTCTAGAGGAGCTACTCCCATATTTCAGCACCTCGGGCCTCTCCAATGCATATATCGTCATTTTTGCGCTCGCCGTCATGCTTCCCACCGGCCCTGCGCCCCCCACGGAACCACAGTCGCAGCCTTCAGATTTCTTCCCGACCTTCTTCCATTTATGGTCTCTCATGACCAGGTCCAAGGCCTTCGATGCGAGCTTCATTGACATCTTTTCCCGCACAGCTCGGGACCACCTTGGCTGCACCCACGTGCCTTTCACGGAGCATGGGATCTTCACTCGCGAGCAGTCCGACCTCATCTTCACCGCCATCCTGAGGCTGACCGAGATCCCTGTTGGTCAGGCCAACTCGCCATACGCGTCGATTGATTACGGGTCCGGCCTGGGCGTCTACCTGGAGAAGGACAAGAAGAAGTATCCTGTGCCGCATATGATCGCACGCTGGATCGTGTTCTCACTATCTCCTCTCTGCCTCCAGGCCGAAAATTCCATTCTTGCAAATCTCGAAGGCCTGATGGAGTCCATCGACACCTTCTTCCACCCGTCCAATCAGGGATCATGGACCAGCTTCCTAGCGCAACTCACGTATTACTTGACGGATAACTTTGTCTCGCGTTGGAACCGGGAACAGAGTGGCGAGCTCGACGTACCGCCCGAGCGACGGATCAATGACGAGCTGAAGAAGCGTTTTGTCCTCTCCCTAAGGGAGGTGACTTTCATGGGACTCTTCGCCAAGAGCTCCAAGGTGGTCAACTATTACTATTCAACTTTGCAAGGCTTGGCCTACCTTGAGCCCGATCTGATGCTCCCCGGTGCGCTGCAGCGGTTCTATCCCAGTCTGCAGGGACTGGTCGAGGTGCATCGGACAACATCAAGTTTGTGCGGTCTGCAGATGATTGCCAACATCATGTGCAAGCAGAAAGGGTACCGGTGCCACGTTACCGCACTGCTGGCGTTGGCGCTGCCTGGCATTGACGCGAATGACCTGGGCAAGACACAACACACACTGAACTTCATCCAAAGCGTGGCTTACAGCATACCGTTTGTGCCGTTGGCCCGTGACGATGATGACATTCACGACACCAGCCTTGCCATGAACTGGGTGCAGGCCGAGATGGAGAGGATGGAGCGGGAAGGGCAGGACATCAAAATCTGCTACGAAGAGGAGCTGACTGATGAGGACGAAGCCAGCATCTTGCGCTCGTCCACTGCTGGTCTCGGCGAATTTGTGCTCGCGCTCTTGGGCAAGGTATTTGCACTGCTCGAGAACCTCCCCGACGCCAGCCACCTCCGCACAGGCTCGCCCGAAGACAACGTCATCAACACCCTACCCGCTGCCCTCACGCCCCTATTCGCATCATTATCCCCGGAGCTCTTTGACATGGCGCTCGAGAAGCTTGCCGCTTTCGTTTCCAGCCACGTTGTCCATCAAGCCCGGGATGCCATGGCATGGATTTGCAATGCGCTGTGCAAGGTCAACCCGGAGAAGACACTCAAGGTGTTCATTCCCATGCTGATCGTCAACATCCGCAACGAAATTGACTACAACGGGGCGGCATCGGATCGGAGCAGCGGCACCGAGGTGCTTCCCCGGGACCGTGCCCTCGTCTGGCACGTCAGCCTGCTGAGCATGTGCGTTGTCCATGTGGGCGCTGAGGTGCTGAGGTACAAGGACGAGCTCCTTGGGATTGCCGAGTACATGCAGGAGAAGTGTCGAGGCCTGCCCACCATCCACATCTCAAACTACATACACCATCTCCTGCTCAACTTGACCCACACGTATCCCATTGATAACGCTCTCTACGAGCCAGATGTCATCGCCGCCGGCTTGGACGTCGAGCACTGGGGCCGCCAAACTCCCCCGTCAGAGCTCACCATCAAGTGGCATCGTCCGTCGCATGCGGAGATTCTCTTTGCGGTGGAGCTCTTCGAGAGTCAGGCCAGGAGTGCTGCCCGGAGGCTCGAACAGCTCATGAGCGACGACCCGCCGGTTAACAGGAAAGGGAAAAACAAGGAGTGGTCGGACGAGCTGTCACGCAGTCTGACCGCACTTAGACTGATGATCTCGGGAATAGCGACGCTTTTCGACCCACTCCGGGCCTCGGGCGAGCCGGCCGGCCATGATGCCAACGGCGACAAGATGGATGAAGAAGGCGACGCGATGATGGAGCAGGATGATGACCCTCTTGCCGAGGTTGCGGATGACGACGAGATGAAACGGCAGTTCCGGTACGCCGCCGGGTACCTGCTGAGTCCCCAGGATCCCGTGTACGAGCGCCTGCACAGCTTGCGCGAGGATATTGGGCGGCTCCTCTCGCAAACTCACGCGTTTTTGAACGTGAATCAAGAGGACGATGTCGCGTGCTTCACGGCCCTGTACGCCGCGTACAGGACGTGGATCACGGATGTCGGCATCGAGCGGTCGGCCCATCCGTTGGAGCGCCTTCTCCGCCTGTACAAGGCCGACATTTCACCGTTCCGAATCAACGGGCTTCGGAAGGTCTACCCACGGCCGCTGCTGATCAAGCGCGCGGATGCGTACCAGCTTCAGCGCGTCAAGTACAACTCGGCGTACCGGAAGAAGAGCGAGCTGGACAAGCAGTTGCTTCTCGACCTCGCCGAATCCTGCACCTCGTCGTACACAGACGTGCGCCGGGTGGCCCAAAACGCGCAAGACTCCTCGCTCAAGGTACTGCTAGGGGGAAGGCCGCTGGTCATACCGGTCGTCTTAGACAGGCTGCGCAAGGCACTCGAGGAAGGCGATCATGACCGCATCAAAGGAGCGATGTACACACTCCTGTTCACGACCCTGATCAAAACAGTCATGCGCGACTGGCGGTTCGCTCCCGATCTGATGCGCCTCTACATTGAGACCGCCAGCGTTGACAAGGCGTCGATCCAAAGCCTCGGATCCTCGGCGCTGTACCCGCTTCTCGAGTTTGGAAAGCCGCTTGAGCGCATGATCATCTTTGACCGAGACTTGGTCGAGACCATTCGCCCTGCGGAGGACTGCTCGGCCGCCATCAAGCGTCGGAACGCCTTCATCAAGGATCGTCGCACCAAGGTAGAGGCGAAAAAGGCGTCGCTGGGCCTGGAGCTGATCAGGAAGGCACGCGAGTCACACTGGAAGGTTGCCAACAGATGCACCATTTTTGCATTGAACTGTACTTTGCGGTTTGATACGCTTGGGAATCCAGAGTTCATCGACCTCGTCGCCAACGGGGCGAACGACCAACACCCCAGCCTCCGAGCGAACTACCTGTCGGCATTCTCGGCGTTATTCACGGCCATCGACATGCGCGCTGCCTACGGTCATGAATACAAGAACTATCTCACCGAAGAGGAAACGGACCCGAACAAGTTGGAGGTGGCGGTGCCGACAGACCATCCTCTGGTGACTGAGAAGTTCCTCGCGCAGTTTGAGACATACGACAATGTTCAATACTTTGTCGACCAGGATCACCCGGGCTGGCTGGTTTGGGGTAAGAAGCTGGCGGTGGCACCTGCTGACCCCAAGCCGTTCGTGTATGACGAGGTCGAAGAACGTGTGCGCGAGCAGATCGGCAGGATTATCACTAGGCCGTGGCTCCAACAGTGCTTTGACTATCTCAAGCAGGAGCCGAGAGATTCCGGGGCGGACCGCTTCCGGATGCAGAACGTCGTGCTGCTCATGAACGTGTTCGACTTGATGCACTCTGGGAAGACGTCTGCCACGTTTGACGAGGTTGTCGAGATGGTCAAGGAGGTGTATGGCGACGGGAGTGATAAGCACCAGCACCGTGCCACCGCCGAGATCCTTGGTGCGCTGCTTGCTGGGAGCGTTGACGATCCGCAGGCGATACGGGACAAGGTGTGGAAGTTCGCGGCCCCGATGATGCTTCGGATCATCGCCGACGATTTAACTCCAGACAATCTCTCATACTGGATGACTTGCCTGCACGTCGTCATTGACGACAAGGATCCTAGGCGGTCTCGAGAGCTAACCGAAGCGTTGGCGTCGTTCCGGCTCGACATGAACTCGAATGCCGCGTTCAAGGAATCCTCCAAGATGCAGCTTGTCGAGTTCATTGTTAACGACGCGGGTTGGCACTTCCGCCACGAGAAGCCTATCCTTGAAGACTGCCTCGCGCACCTCGACCATCCGTACAAGTCGGTGCGGGAGTCGATTGGCAGGATCATCGCGACGATCTACCGCACCCGGTACCACGAGTCCTTCAAGGACGTGTCGACGCTGCTCGAGCAGAACAAGGCCGCATCCTCGACCGGCATCCGTCCCTACCAGCCATCAGAGGAATTCGCGGCCACCATCAAGGACGTCTTCGCCCGCCTCGAGAAGTGGCGGCATGAGCGCACCCCCGGCCAGCAAACGCCATCCAGCTACACATCCGGCTCCAAGACGGTTCTTATCTGGCTCGACAGCATGCTCTCGTCGCAAGAGTGCATCCAACTCGTTCCCTTCTTCCCAGATCCCTTCATCGAAGCTCTCCTGCACATGATGGACGTCAAGGAAGACCCGGAGCTTATGAAGCTCGCCTATCACGTGTACCGGCACCTGCCCAACATCCCCCTCCGTGACGGCGAGGACGACGCTTTTATCGCCATGCTCATCCGCGTCGGCAAGACGGCCGCCTCGTGGCACCAGCGCCTGCGCGCCCTCGTGAACATGCAGGTTGTCTACTTCCGCCGTCTCTTCCTGACGCAGCCCGCCCAGCGCCAGATGCTTTTCGATGCCGTCGGCGACATGCTCGCGGACCCGCAGCTCGAGGTGCGCGACTGCGCGAGCGCCACGCTGGCCGGCATGATCCGCTGCTCGCCGGCCTCGATCCGCAGCCCCATCATCTACCAGCTCAAGGAGCGGTTCGAGACGCAGTTGAGGATGAATCCCATGCCCAAGCGCAAGGTTCCCGGGACAGACACGCCCGTCGATGCGCAGAGGCAGATTATCAGGCGTCATGCGGCCGTGCTGGGGCTCGGGGCGCTCGTCGAGGCGTTTCCGTATGCGACGCCGCCGCCGAGGTGGATGCCGGAGGTGCTGGCGCACTTGGCGACGAGGGCGGCGAGTGATCCCGGGGTGGTGGGTAAGGCGACGAAGGCGATTCTGGCTGAGTTCAAAAAGACGAGGCAGGATAGTTGGGGGGTTGATCAGAAGGTGAGTTGTTTTTCTCTCTCTTCTTTTTCTGTGTGTCGTTCTTATTTCCCTATACCGCAACCCTCTCCCCTATCACTTCCCAGGCCATCCCTTGTCTCAACTGAGATCCCCTCTATCGTTATTCAGCCAGGGTTTTGAGTAATGGTGTGTAGAGCAAAGATGGCTGACTTGCGTGTCTACAGTACTTTACGAGCGAGCAGCTGGAGGATCTGGAGGGTGTCCTCTGGAAGAGCTACTTTGCTTGAGTCGAGTTCTTGCTATGAAAAGTGTCCGGGTTGGGGACAGACAATGAGATACCACGGGGAAATATCAGCAGGTAATATTAGTAGTGGTATCAGTAGTTATTGGTATTGATATGGCATTGGTATGGGAAGGAAGGGAGGCGGAGGAAAGCGACGAGCGGAATCAGGATGATGAAAAATACACGTTTTTTAGTAGGGCGTATTCCTGCAATATTATCTTGGATTGGGTCTGGTCTATTATGAACCTTGCGGTGCATTCGGATTATGTCCTGGGCTGTGGGAATGAGTGGGCGGCGTGAAAGACTGGCAAAAAGCGGTTAATTGATGATTTGCGCTGGTGGATAGAGGGATGGAAGTGCAATACGGTTTATTACCTGCGTTTTCCTGTTTGACAACCATCGCAATGTCTCGAGTCTTCCGCTCCATCGCAGAACACGAGACGTTTCGAAAGCTGCCTGTCGAGATCATCTGCGACAATGCGTGCCTGGCGGCATCTCAGGATGAGGACAACAACTATCCTCAATACAATAGCCTTGCGCAGCTCAATTACCAGTTAAACGAGGGCGATTGCCGCCAGTGATTTTTGGATGGCTTGTGATGAGAACTTAATAAATCAACGGCACTTCAGCACCTGTGAAGTCTGGACGTGGACCAACCTACCAACCGTTGCCACGTTGCCATGAAGCAGCTCGTTGCTGAGCGACTGCCTCTGAAGTGGTCATGGCGCTACTACAAAGACTTGTAGTGGCAGCAGCACAGGGCCTTGTCATTGATTATGGCGCTGATCTTGACGCCTTAGAGACGGAGTCGAACGGCTCCCCTAGCGGGTTACCATCACGCCCTACGTCCAAGGCTGCTGGTTCACGCCATTTGAATAACGAGACACTCATTGGAAGGGATTGGAATTCTATTGATATATCGTACGAGCTACAACATCAAAACCTCTTCGCAGCAGGCCAAGCCTCGAAACAAGCCCCCTCATACTCGATCCCCAGCCTCCCCGCCTTGAAGTTCCACATCGGCGGGACGATCCCTCCGTCTCCCCGCAGCAGGGCTGTCCTCTTCAGGGTGGCCTCGACCCATTGCAGGTACTTCACTCCCGACCTGGTCCAGCGGATCGGAAACGTCCCCAGGCCGGTCTCGTGGTCGTAGGCCGCCCTCACGGTAATACCCTCCAGCTCGTCCCGCGGCAGCCGCCGGAGATGCGTAACAACCGCCTCCCCTCCTCCTCCATCTGCTGCTGTTGACTGTTGCGGCGGCGGCAGCGTAACGTCCTGGGAGTAGTCAACGGTGCCTGACGGCGCTGGAAAGACGATAGTCAGTGTCTGGAGGGAGAAGAGCCGGAGCAAAAAGTCGGAGCCGGCAGCCAGGACGCGGTAGATTTCGGTGCTGGGCAGGGCGAGATGGCGGATCTTGTGGTAGGGCCAGTAGTCGGCTGGTGATGGTGCGGGACGGAAGAGAGCGGTTCGGAAGGCGTTGAGACTGTGCCGGGGGATGTAGAGGATGTCAATCTCCGGGTCGTACTGGCGCCTTGGGTGGGGAGTCGTCAGGGCCACGTAGCGCGCTTCGGTGGAGGTTGCCAGGAGGGATCGGTTGCGAGGTTCGTGAACCACCAGGCGAGAGATGTCGCTAGGTTGTGAGAGAATGCAGACACCCTGCCGTGAGAACGTGGCTGGTGAGGAGGCTGCGATGCGCCAGATCTCTTGGCGGAGCTCAGGCGGCAGGCGGGGAAACGGCTTGAAGCTGGCTTTTCTAGATTCGAATTTTGTATATATGGCTTTAACGCGATTGCGCCGTGGAATTCGTGATGGGTAGTACGGCGTCATCTCGTCGAGTCGTCAAAGGCGGGTGTGTGACTATTCTCTTCCCAAAAGTTGAGAAGAGGAACTTGCCGCTACGTGTGGCACGGGCGGTTTTGCCTGTTGGCTTGGCTTGACATCAGCCTTTGGCGGAACAAAAGTAAGCGAGACAGCGATGAAGGTTTTAGGAGATGGGATGAAAAATGATAAGTTAACAGATCAACAAAACAGGAGGAAATATGATGACATGAGACCAAAAAGATGATCGACCCAGGGATCGAACCTGGCACCTTCTCGGTAGGTAGAACCTAGCAGTTCAAACTTTGTGAACGAGACGTGATAACCACTACACCAGTCGACCTCGAGTCATAAACCCAGATTTAATCCCTAAGTAGATGCATTCAAACAGCAACCCTCACCCTTTAAACGAGGTTAGAAAAGGCATGGGGGCATCGGTGTAGAATGGCGGGACTCGTTGCGACTGTAGGAATTAATTATTATTCCTACTCCGCTATGCCCTAGGGCGTGCCAGACCTTTAGCTACTGTAGGAATAAAGGCCGGGCATGTACACCATATACTTTCCTCGAATGTACTTTATGGTGGTGAGATATACTTGGAGGAGGATCCCCCTCGATCCGGTGTCTTGGCGTTGACGTTTGACTACTGCATGACATAGTAGGGTTGGATGGATGGGGTTAATCAGTTGGTACATGAGAATGGCGTCGAGAGAGAATGCGGAATGGTACGGCTCCTGGATTAGGTGGCGTTCGGTGGCGTTGAAACAGTTTTCTAAGTCTAAATAGAGACACGCGTGTCCATTCCATGGTCTATAAGAGTCAACGTGGTACGAGCAAGGCATGTGCTCTTACTCTACCCGGCAGCACCTTCGGCACATTACCTACATGCACCAGAGTCCGGGCCTGCCTTCGTTCAATGAAGGCCAGTGGTAGGACGTCGCGGCCGGTCTATAATGGACCCATTTTACTCAGATACAGGATATTTGGATTACGAATTCTAGGTTAAGTGGGAATGCATGTCATAAGCTTTCAGCGCAACTGCCTGATGACTTGATGAGAAACAGCAGGAAGCATTGAGTCAGATCTTCTAGGCCTAATCGCCATCATTTCTTCCACAAAGTACCAGAGATCATGGTTGACGATGGACGGCATCTTTGACCTTTCGGGTCGGGATAACCATTACGCTGCTGATGTCTAGCCAGGCTGTAGCCTGTGGCTGAGACACATGCAAAACATACCCGTCTGTCGAGCCGGGCTGTTCGTGAGCTTCATTTTCTCAACCCCGCAACTTGCAGTGGCCATGGCCGGTCTCTGAGCAGTCCGCGCAGTACCATCCTATCCATGGTCTCCCTAGAGGATGAAGACAGTCAAGTTTACTGCCCCCACTTCCGGTCCAGTCACCCCAAGACTGCTGGGCCGGTCCGTCGCCTAACCGTTGAAGCGGAGGCACAGAAGCTCCAGCTGTGGATTGACAAGATGCGTGAGCGATTTCTCAAGCCTCAACTGCGTACAGGCAGGCACTCTGCCGGCAAGGCCGTCAGGGCTTATGTGCCTGAAGTGTATCATCACGCCATCCGGCCCGCCGTCGACGACGACGACCACTAGCCCGCAGCCACGTCAGAGTCGCGCGATTTCCATCGTTTCCGCGACCTCCCTCCCGAGCTGAAGGTTGCCATCCGGGAACTGGCCGCCGCGAAGCCCCGTCGGCTTGTCCGCCTGGGGAGAGAAGCAATCCAACTCGAAAACCAAGGACTCCGCCGTTCAACGGCCCCAAACGTATGCCGACGGTCGCGCAGGCGTGCAAGGAGGCCTGGGATGTGGTCAAGGCCGGCGGGTCCTACTGACCGCCCGAGGGCAAGGATCGGATGAAGGTCTGGGTCTCCTCCCGAGACCTCATTTTCATCCCCAAGTCGCTATGTGGCCCCTCCAGCGCTCTGGCCCCCGAGGGCAAGCTCGACTACATCTGCTCCCACAGGGAACTTGCCGTGGATTTCCAGCATTTCGTCTCGTTCGACTCGAACAAGCCCATCTGAGGCTACGGGTTCCTGCGTCATGCCAAAGAACCTCGACACGCTAGTGTGCATCATGAGGACGTATGAGATCGTCGTTGACAGGACCAGCAACGATGGGGAGGAACAAGCCTTGAAAAGCAGGACCCCGGAGAGGCTTGTCATGTACAACGACAACGATTGGTACGGGTAGGACAAGGTAGAGGCGCTATGGAAGGGGACGAGACACTGGGCCTTCACACACCTGGGGGGGGAAGGGCGTGGTGCCG
Organism: Parathielavia appendiculata; assembly: GCF_033297405.1. Lineage (NCBI taxonomy): Eukaryota > Fungi > Ascomycota > Sordariomycetes > Sordariales > Chaetomiaceae > Parathielavia > Parathielavia appendiculata. The sequence goes on from NW_026944263.1 coordinate 51,451, forward strand.
GTTGAGAGCTACCACCTTCTTCCATTTGGTGTCAAATATCTCGACTATGAGAGACAGCACTGGGAAGGCGAGTGCCTGCCGCGTGTCAAGGCCGCGTGGTTGAAGATGCTCGATGTCGACGTTTCAGAAGATGGAGTGACGAACGAGGCTCACCCGGGGAATGGTCACTTCCTCACTAGGAGTTGGTAAAGCGGAATTTTCCACGAGGGCAATTGGGTCTCGCGATGTCGGAGCCTGGGGCAGCACGTTGCCCAACGGGGGGCCACCCGACCGTATGTCGGAGGATTCTATGTCGGAATGTCAGGCAGTCAAGCGTAGAATTTTAGCCGTCGGCTCTAACTTGCATTCTTCGCGGAGACACTGGACCGAAGTTTCCAAAGGGGCCGCCTGTCAGTCTATCACAGAAAGGGACCGCTAAAACTCGATATGTAGTGGGTTTGTATACTTTTCAGATTTATTGTTGGATTCCAAAAATCACTCCTTTCGACGTTCGAAAACCACCTACACGGCGCTTAGCTCGGTTCCAACCCCATTGTGCCCACATCTCCACCTGCTCTGTAGCTAGTAAATGTTGCGGCCCCTCCCTGCAGCGGCAACACCTGATTTACGGGCATAGAATGGACCAGCCTATGACGCCAAGGCACGTCATGTCAACGAGGCGGGGCTTCCATCCTGAGTCTTCGACTTTCTCGTCACAAACAGTCGCACCGACCCTGTTCTTGATGGCTTTGACATTGTCCGGTTTTTCTAGTCCGTATGACGGAACATGAAATCTCGGTTTCTCGGATGGAATTGGTGAAGGGTCGTTGGTTGCCAAACCTGGGTTGTCTTGAGCCGTATTCTTGTCATTGCCGTCATCTTGGTCGGCGCTGCCCTCAGCAATGTTCACGGAGGTAGCCGTGTCTCCTCTCTGTCCCTGGCTCATCTCCTCAAGCCGGCGTGTTGCCCCTTCCGAGAGGCGCATGCGCCGCTCGCTTGTGCCATAAGTGGGCTAGCCTTTGCCTCGTCGCGGACAGCCACAGAAAGCCCAGGGCCAACCCCTCTCCGCCCTCCTTGTCTCGCGCAGTTCGCCAGTTCAGGCGGCCCGCTGGACATCAAAATCCTTTCCCCAATCCACAACCCTTTGCCCAAGTGAGTATAACCTCACACGCAGGCCTCAATCCACCTCTCAAACCCTCTTCTCCCTCCTAGCAACATCCGCCCAACTTTTCGCCGTCGGCATTGGCGGTACCTTCACCCCCCCACTCCCGCTGACCCCCTCCAACGAAGCATGCACCATCCTCGGCGACGACACATCCGACTCGCTCGGCGCAGGACTCATCGTCCCGGCCGCTGCGATGGCCGCCGAGCTGGCGATGCTCGCCGTATCCCGAAAACTAAGCTCACCGACCCCCATCCTCACACTACTATTCGCACTGACAAGGCTCTCTCTCCGTTCCCGTTCCGGTTCCCGTTCGCGATCCGTCAGGCCCAATCCCAACCCGTGCTCCACCTCGTCATCGTCAGAAAACCTCGCCTTGGGTGCCGGCTCTTCCTTGCGCGCCTCAACCTTCGCCGCAGCGACTGGGCTCGGCGCTCTGCGCATGTCCATGACAGCAGCAGGGCTGTGAGCAGCGGCCGGCGGCGGTGTGCCCGCTACGCTTGTCCCGGCGAGAGACGCCTTGGACAAGCTCATGCGGCTGAAGACCGAATCGCTCATGCTGTACTGGGTGCTGTCTGTCGACTCCGGGTCGCGGTGAATGTTTGGCGTGCCGGCGCGGATCGGAGTCGTGGGATTGATGGCGCGCGGCAACTTGGAGCCCGAGTTGCGGGATCGGAGCGTGTAGCCTGTCAAGTCGGGGTTCGAGCTGCTGTGCGGGATGGCTGCTGCTGGTGATGGGCATGGGATGAGCGAGTCTCGACGCAGCGGGGCTGCTAGGGCTCCGGTTTTGGGGGTTATCCCGGTAGCGGCGGCGGCAGCGGCTTGGGAGTAACTGGGTCGGGGAGCGTGGCCGACTGACGGTGTTGTGCTCTGCTGCGGCGGTTGGGAGGGAGGCGATCGTGGCGGCGCAGTAATCGGGAGCGGCTGGGGGGGCGGCCGCGTCCGCATCGTCACGCCCGCAGAGCTGCCGGTCGGATTGGCTGTTCCGGAAACCAGTCGAGGGCCCGAGGGTGGCCGCGGGATGCCGGGACGGGCGGGTCTCCTGCTCTGCTGCTGCTCCATTTCGGCTACAACGCCCTCCAACCGTCTCCGCTCACTCCGCTCCTTGTCGAGCTGTGCTTGCAGCTTGGCAATGTTGTCTGCATGTACCTTCCTCTCATTCACCAGACGGGATTCGTACGTCTCATCCTTGGCCTTGAGCACCTGCAGCTGCTTGACCATTTCTCCGTGCCCCGCCATCAAGTGGTCTCGTTCGGCGGCAACGACCTTGAGCCTGGTGTTCATGCGATCTATCACCCAACGGCTGCTCTTCCTACAACAGCTTGAGTGGTAGACTTGGTCAATTCCACCAAGCTCAACCAGCTCATTGTTGACTTGGGAGATAACCGGTCGTGACGAGGGCGTCAGGGAAACCATTTTCGAAATCAGATGTAACACATGTCTCGGGCCGAATGTCGGCGCATTGACGTCGTCAATCTCTTGTGTCGCGAGAGCTTGAAGCTCAAGCTTGTGCAGATAGCTGTGCAGTCTCTTGAAATCCCCTGGATTGGATGACACGTGGTCGAGCATATGTTCAAACTCGTCCGAAGGGGCGTGGTGGACCACCGTGGCGATGTCAAGAAATACCATTCCTAGGGAATAGACGTCGGCTGCTCTCATAGACCAGTCGGTATCGTGGTGACGGAGCTCGGGAGCCCGCCACTTGGGCGTCCCAGGCATTCCCCTGGTCATGGTATTCTCGCGGTCATGGACGTCCTTCGAGATCCCAAAGTCGGCTAGGTAAACGCGACCCGGCGCTAGGAGGATGTTCGAGGGCTTAAGATCAAGATGGCGAACATCGGTGTTGTGGCAGTACTCGATGGCTTGGGTAATGCATCCCATCATTTGGCGAAGGTATTGAAGAGGGCAGCCAGGCCGATCTATAGAGACTTTGGGGCAGGAACGCGGCTGGTCGATAGCGCTCAAGTCTTTCAAATCCAAGGCGTGTAGGTGGCTGATGATATCTTGGCGATCTCCTTCACCAGTCCTAAGCAGGTCAATGTCCGCTAAGAAGTCTTGTAGGTTGCAGACGGCAACGGGCCACAGGAGGAGATAGAGCTTCCTTCGGTAGAAATATGTCCCGACGAGCTTCACGATGTGTTCATGAACCAGCTTGTCCATGACGTTGGCTTCGTCGCGCAGCATGTCGAGGGGATATCGAGGGTATGGCGGTCGGACCTGCTTGCGTGCCAGACATATTGGGCGGTTGTTGGCGTGGAACTTGACTTTCTGCACAACGCCGAAGGCCCCATTGCCGAGGGGGGTGTCGCAATCGAGCTTGAGCCGTTCGTGTAGCTTTTCTGATTCGGCCGTGTTGGCGAGGGGAACGTGTTTGCCTCTGTCTCCCGTCAGTCTTTCGCTCTGGGACAACTTCACCCCCTCCAACCTTGCTGCGTACATTCCGGACCAGTGGTGCCGCGACTCTTCCCACTCTTTGAGGATCTGGCGCTCACACTCCTCCAACTGAGACTGGGACAGCCTGCTCATCCCGGCATGGGATGTGGGTATGACGGTGTGCCATCCGTCTGCGACGTCGCCCATGACGGCGAAGCGGGGCCCCGTGGGGTTGGGTGGGAAGAGGGGATCAGTCGGTCGAGACGGGGCGAATGTTAGGGTCGAAGGCGGAGGGGAAAAGAGACTCGGAGGGGTATCGTGGAATCAGACTCTCGCCATAACACCGTTCCTAGACCCCAAAAAAATAAAAGCAGAGCAATGCAAAGGGTATCAAGTCGAAACGAAGACGTTTGCGGGACGGAGTCGGCACTTGATTGCAGGCCTAGGAACATTTTTCTTGCGGCAGGAATCCCGGCGTGGGAGGAGCGATGCAGAGCACAGCCCTGTTCAGCGGCTGAGTTCCGCAGGAAAGCGGGGGATGTGCAGTGGGTCCGGATGATGATCATAAGCCGCTGACAAGCCGCTCCATTGGCCAATTCTTGCAGTTTTCATCGATGATCGAAGGCCTCCTTTTTTCCATTCCTTCAATCGCAGCATCAAGATCGGAATTCATACTTGGAGTTTAACTCAGGTTACTTGACAACCAGAGAGCACCGGAACCGTCTCCTGGATACGCCGTGTTGATTCGGAATGCTTGATCAGCTTGAAAAAACAAACGCGGTGGCAGCGAGGACAAAAGGAGGACTGATGTACGGATTACATCCGCTTTGCTAACTGAGGTCTGTCTCAGCGAGCTTACACTGAACTTTTGCTCGAGCGGGCGAGCGGGTTAACGTTATCTGAAACGCTTGAATAAAAGTCGGATGGGAGAATCGCAGTGCCAACGTTGGAACAAACTCGAACGGCGGAGAGAAAGAGGGCAAATTAGCCCAGCTGACGAGAACCCCGCCCTGTCCGTCCAATGTGTAAGCAGACAACCAAGGGCTATTTGTGTTTAATTAGTGCGGCACATGCCTTGGCCAAGTACTGCGCGACTGGCCGGATCCGTACTTGCAGTTCTCTGAGTAAGCAGCAGTCCCCAGCACAAACCACAAGGATCATGAAACGTGAATGGGGATCGTTTACGAAAGGCAGCCACAAGATATGCCCGGCGATCTGATCATGTAATGATCGGAATTGTATCCCCGAGACCGCTCTTTACTCATCATCAAAAGGCAGCAACACCCGCCCGAACGGGATTCGCTGGCTTTCTCTTCAACACTCCCCCCATCGCCATCGACCCTCAACCTGATGGGGTCATCGAGCTGCGCTCCTCTTATCTTGTAACGGCCATCCGCTAGGACAGCCTGTTCAAGTTGGCACATGCTGATATACTCAGTTCGCTATCCACTTCCTCACCATTCGCTGCGTCGCTCCCTGGAACGGCTCTCTGATTACAGATACTTCGAAACAAGCAGCCGCTGGCGTACCCCGGCTGAGCTGGCACAATGCGGTACACGCAAGGCGACCTTCCAATTCTCAGTGCTGAGGTCTATGATGACAGCGCCTCGCTTGGCTCCTCGACAGCGGTAGCAACCAGAAGAAAGGCACAAGGACCCTCTCCATCCTCTCGACTCTCCGAAGATAGCTCAAGAAAGCGTGCAAGGACAGAGTTTTCGGAGACTGTTGAGCCTGACGATGAGAAGAAGAGGTCCAGGGGTCGACCTCGACTAGATACGAAGGACGAGACCGCCGCTGATGTGAGTTATCCTGTCCGGAGTGCTCTGCGCCTTCCAACGCAGGAGCGCGGTGCGGTGTCTCCCTTCATCCTTCTGCTCGTCTGACACTGCTGCAGCGGCGGCGGACTCAAATCCGTCTTGCACAACGAGCATACCGGAATCGCAAGGAAAATGCTATCCAGACATTGGAGAAGAAGGTGCAGCAGCTAAAGGACACCAACGAGGAGATGAGCAACGCCTTCATGCAGCTCCACGACTTCGCCTTGGCCAACGGCCTACTGGACCAAGTACCTGAGTTTGGCCGCCAGCTACGCAAGACAACGGAGAAGTTCCTCTCACTAGCACGAGAGGCAAGCGACGACGACGGGAAAGACGACGAGCCGAAGACCAGCGGCAACGGTAGCGGAGCTGACAGTAGATCAAGCAAGGAGCATAACCGCTCCGGTTCACCAGGCCAAGCCGGCGTCTCACCAAGAGCAGCGGGGACGAGCCCGTCAGAATCCGGCACGGACAACACGTCCAAAACCCTCATGGGCGGTCTCACAATTTCCTACGAGCCAGTCACCCAACCCTCGTTTTCGACCCCTTCCCCAGTCTTCTCTAACACCTACGAAATCCTCACCTATCCAACTCTCGACAACGCAAGCTTTCCCACACTCTCCGACCCGGGCCTAGCCATCCTCTCCGAGCGACAACAGCAGCAGCAGCAACAACAGCAACCACCCACTCCGTCCCCCTATCTCACCCTCCCCATGCCCGACAGCTACGCCCCGATGGAATCGACCTTCGGCCGACGCCTCCAGCGATACGCCATTGAGCGCGCCTTCATGCTAATCACCATGCCCTCCCCGCCACAGGACAAGATGCTGCACATCTTCGGCTTCTCCCTGCTGCTTGAATCGCCCGCGACCATCAGCCGGCGACTGGCGCGGCAGCTGGGGCGGGACGACCAGACGAGTCTGCATAACTGGCAGTACCCGTTTCTGGCGCTAGGTGGGGCGGGGACGCATTTCAGGGGTAATGGCATTAATACCCGGGGCGTTGGCGTTGACGTTGCTGATGGGGGTAGTGGAGGAAGGAAAGGGAGGAGGGTGGGGAACCAGGGGACGGTGGACGTCGGTCGGCCTGCAGAGACGACCGGTTTCGCTACGGGGCCGTTTGACGAGGTTGTGAACTCTCTGCGGGACCGGGTGTTGGATGAGGATATGCGCATGGCGCTGCCCGGGTTTGCGGGGGAGTATTTTGACTGCGATGAGGCGGAGATGTATCTGTATCAGCGCGGGGTGGTTATACCACCTGGCTCGGATGTTGTGACTGTCGATGTCGATGCCGCGTTGCTTGAGGAAAACGGTGGTGGATACGGGGCTGGTGACGGATGGATGTCGGGGTTGGGAGACATTGACATCGGTGATGCGGGGAGCGGTGGTACGTCGTCGAATCTGTCGCCGAGTAGGAGTGACGGGAGTGAACAAGGGCAGGAGGGGACGGGGACTGGCTGGGCTGTTGGAGGTGGTGCTGACTTGGTTGATCCGGCGATTGCGGACATGTTTTCGCAGCCGAATCCGTTCATGCCTATCACACAGTCTGGCCGGGGGAGTATGTTCCCCTTTGGGGCTTTGGCGCCGGACGGTGCTGGGAGCGCTGGATATGGTGTGGGGGCTACGCAGCCTAACCCTAGCCGCCGGAGAGTGGTCATTGATGCCATGAGGCTCATCAAGGGTATGCTTGAAAGTCTCCAACGGTTCTTTTCTGAACTTGCTGACGCTGTTTCCGTAGAGATGACCTCGCGGGCGATTTGCCTGGGCCGCTCACCTGGGCTCAGACAGGCTGATATTGATGCCGCGGTTCTGTCGACAGTGCGGGCTGGCTTGTTGTAATGATGTTGGTTTCCAGAGCGCGCTGGAAATGCATACGATGTTCATTACATGAGGCCAATCTCGACGTGCCTGGACAAACTTGACGAGAATACTGGGTTTTTACGGAGGACAGTAACTTGATAATTGCACGCTTCAATATCCACATCACATCGCGAAGGAGACATCCGCCAGTCATTATCGTAAGCCGCAGACACCCTTCCCTACATTCATTGCGCAGCGACAAGGACGAGGTTGTGTTAGCTGTTTCTGCTCATTGGGACAGCCCTATGAAAGCCGTATCGTTGCGGATGTTGCACGGCTCAACCCCCCTGTTAGCGGCCCTTTCCCATGTTACGGCAACACACTCAACGAATGGAAGGCCCATCGGCGTCCGGGGCACCTGGCGGGTGTATTGCTATACTCCGAGCCATCAAGTCTGTTGCACAGTCTTGGGCCCTCGCAATTCTCCGGATGTTCCCTCGTCTCCTTGTTTCCTTCCTTTGCGATTCCGTGCGTAAACCGGCCTTTTCCACACCCTCAATTGAGGTTCCTCCCCTTCTCTCCCTTCCCTCACCAGCCTCTCCCTCTCCTCCAGCAGCGCCATCTCCTGCTCAGCCAGCACAATCTGCCACATCGCTTTGGCCCGGGCAACCAGATCCTGCCTCTCCCTCTCCGTGACATCCATCGAGTACGTGAGCGCCTCCTGCAAAGTCTGCTTGTACGACCCCTCATCCGCCGCCCCCTTGCTCTCCAATCCCTTCTTCCTCTCCGCCCTCCTCTTCTCAGCCAGCAACCGCTCCATCATCCGGTCCCACGCGTCCTCCACCCCAGCCTCCTCCAACCCCTCCCACATCATCTCCATAATCTTCTCGATCCGCCGCCACCGCCGCTGCGACTTTTGCCTCAGCACCCTCTCCAGAAATCTCGGCTGCGGCTTTTTGAGCCTCAGGAACGGCACCCCCATCGTCGCGGCCAGGGTGGGCGGCTTGCGCACGCCGGACCTAAAACTCGACAGCGGGCGCGGCGGCCCCGTGGGGGCATAGACGGGCGGCTCGCCCTCGGCCGAGATTTTCTTAATGAGCGGCGTGCGGCCCTCGATCGGGGCGGTCGAGATGCGCGAGGCTGCTTCGGCTTCGCGCTTGGCCTTGACCGCCACCACGCGGGCCTGGTTCTCGCGGAGAAAGGTCAGCACGGATGCGTGCTCTGGAGTGGATGCGTCGGCAGCGCGGGAGAGGAGGGTCAGGAAGCGGTAGCCGTTTTTGAGGGCCGATATGACCAGGCGGTGGGATGTGTCGCGTTTGTTGCGGCGGAAGCCGTTGCGGATGAGGGTTCGGATCGGGTTGGCTGGACCCAGCGGGGAGTTCGTGATGAGGTCATCTGGTAGGGGCACGCGCAGGCCTTGGCGGAGGAGGGAGCGGTACAGGGCAAAGCCTGGCGACAGATGGCATGGTGTGAGTGGATGATGGAAAGGTGGCGGTGGTGTTCTGATGTCTTACATGCTGTGCGGTGCCGCGAAGAGCGGGCTGGGACGAAGAACGACGGCATTCATCTGGTTGTCAAAATGATGGCATCAGGAGGTGCATTGATGCATTTGATTGAGCTGCGGCAAGCTCCGAAATTTCGGAAACGCAAGAGTTGGGCACGCGACCACGGGCAAAAGTCAGCGACACGAGATCACGTGAGATAATAAGGCTCAGCAAAAAGGCACGAAGGGAGACGATTACGCGATGTGTGCTTCTTAATGGCGCTAAATGTGTTTCCGTAATGAATAAAAAGGCCCAGCATTGGTAGTCGAATCTGGCCTGGATCCCGCGGTGCAATTCCATTCCATCCATATACCCTTCCGAACGTCCCCGGAATCGACCCGTTGGCATGTGATAGGCGTGACGTTACTCCTCATTGGTAAATCTCGTACTTGGATCCCTCCGGCGGCTGGGGGAGCTTTTTGTTCTCGTCCATATATCTACTCGTAGGTCAGCATCAGCCGCCCATCGACGCCGGGCAGGGTTGTTCGTACTTCCTTATGGAAATCAGGGCCGTCTCTAAGCTCAGGGGATCCTCCTTCGGCCTTGCATTCTTGGCCAGTTCCGCAGCAATCCGGCTCCAGTCGCGGAGGATGGGGATCGCGTTCTTGTCCACCTTGCCGTCCGTCGGGCTGACGCCGGGGAGGTTGATCTGGCTGACGAAGTGAATCTCGGGCGGCTCGTTGGGGTAGTTGGGGCCACATTCCATCTTGAGCTCGTAGATGCGGTTCTCGTGGTTCCCCTGGGTTGCAGGCGGTCAGCAAAGGGTGTGCGCTCTCGAGCGGACGTAGAGGACGTAGGGGCTGGCCGGTGGCGCTTACGTGCGGAGGGCCCCAGATAGTACCCCGCCAATGTGTCATGTAGATGTCCTCGGGATCCTCAAGACCATACGAGCAAGCACCTAGGGAGTAGGCGAACCATCCGTCAGTATGTGCATCCTGAACCGGCAGCACCGCACGGCACAAAGCAGGGAGACATAGGAAACCGTACCTGCACCCATTCCCTTCTCTCCCTTCTCCAGCTCGGCGAGGAGCTTGAAATTCCGGGGCACCTGGGCTGCCATGACGATGTGATTGCCGGAATACCTTGTACGTGGTTTTTAGGGCACAGAGTCGGGCGGCAGTCGGCGACCGGCAATCAACAAGTTGCGAAGATCAAGCAATGGAACCTGGAACTGTTGGGCGAAACCGAGCGGCAGCAGGAGAGGGCGCGGGGATCCTTGTCGACAAACTGCAGGTCGCAGCTTCCAGCTTGAATGGAGGGGCTGACAGGGCGGTGTGAAACAAAGTCTGAATTAGTCATGCAGTGGGCGCCGTTGGCTTGGCAGCCGCTTTCAGGTTGCCCACTTGGCTGCGGTTGGCTGAATGTTCTCATGCCGGAGTGCCTCACCAAAGGGCAATGTGGAAAGAACACCCGAGACACCTTAGTGACCAGCTCTGTCTTTCACAGCCACGCCAGTTTGACTTTCGGGCTACGATGCGGCAGTAGCGGAGATTACCACACCTTATCTTCGCGATGCAAATATGACCGCTCAGCTATTGGCGTCGGAGTTGGCGAATCTCATTCAGGAGAGTAAGCGCAAACACAACGACCTGCGCCAGGTGTGTAATTCCCGTGCACCGCACCGTGCCGTGCTGAACGGCATGACTTGAGAGGAGCCGTCCTTCCCTGAGTTTTGGTCATTCCCCAGTCACCTTCAGAACGTAGCTGACTTGCATCAGGCAGCCGAGAAGTCCCTCGATGAGCTGCGGAGTGTGAAGACAACATCTGAAGCTCAAACATCTGAAGGTGTGTGCATCTCATCGTTGTCCTCCCCGCCCAGCACATCGCTTACACAGCATCAAAGACCTTGCCCAGCACCCAAACTTCGTCAACCCCTTCATCATTGCCTGCGGTACCAAGAATGTCAAGTTCACTGGTATCGCCATCGTCTGTCTGCAGCGCCTCATTGTGTCTCGAGCTTTGCCTCGGTCGAAGTTGAGCCAGGTCTTGGAGGCTCTGCAACAGGCCACGTCAGCCGGCCTCGATGTGCAACTCAAGATCCTCCAGGCCCTCCCGGCCCTGCTTGCGAACTATTCTGTTGATGTCAAAGGGGAGCTTTTGGTTACCGCTCTGAATGTCTGCTTTATCCTGCAGTCCAGCAAAAATGCCATCGTCAACAACACGTCTGCTGCCACGTTGCAGCAACTGGTGGTCTCTGTCTTTGACAAGGTCGTAGCCGAAGACAGTGAGTCGCCCCTTGTCGCATCTGCAGGCATGGATGGCAGCTTGCTAAATACGGCAGAATCCGCCGCCGAGGTGCCCGCCGTCGGTGAAGTTCCCGTCCGGGATGGCGCCGTCCCGCTCAAGGCTGCTGCCATGGATGCGTACAGGGTACAGTCACCTTTCAAATCTTCTGGAGCTTACACTGATGATTTACAGGTTTTCAACGACATCTGCCTACTGACAGAAGGCCAGCGGCCCGAGTACCTTCGTGTCTCTGGGCTCGCCCAAACCTTCGGCCTTGAATTGATCGAATCGGTTCTAACCAATCACGCCGGCATATTTTCCGCGCATCCCGAACAAGTCAACGTCTTGCGAACACGGGTGATGCCCTTCATCATCAGTGCCTTGCGTGGCCGACCCAACTTTGCCATCAGCGTCCGCCTAGTGCGCATCCTGTACACTCTCCTCAGACGCCACCTCTCCCTTTTACCATCGGAAAGCGGGGATGCATTCGACATCTTGACCCAGCTCCTAGACCAAGACACGACCTCCTGGAAACGCGCACTGTGTATGGAGGTGTTCAGGGGTATTTTCGCCGAGCATGCCTTGCTGCGGCGCATATTCATGCTTTACGACGCACAACAAGGCCAGAAGCGCGTTCTGAAGAACCTGACGGCTACCTTCGTCCGCGTCAGCACTGAAAAGCCATCTGTCATCGGTTTGGGACACCAGTCGACCATTCCCGTCGCCAGCCTAAACAGCGGGCCATCAAGCGACCAGGTCATGCTCGAGGCAAGCGGAGTGACCGGTATCATCGCTGGCTCGGTGACCTCTGATGGCCACAACACCGGTATAAGCACCCAGTGGAGCATGATGCGGGTTCCCTGCATTGATCAGCTCGACAAGACAGACGCTCCCATAATCCCAGAGTCTTACGTCTACAGCCTTACACTGGCCTGCATCACATCGCTTTCCGAGGGGCTTGCCAAGTTCATTCTTCCCTTGACAGTTCCGAATGACGGACGGAGAAAACGAGGCCTGAAGCAAGAAGCTGGCCGTGACTCGCCTGCGCCCCAGTCCCATGAGACTCCTGAGAAGCTGGAGCGATCCGCATCGTTCAAACGAAACCCTGTACCCGTCAATCCGTTAACCCTAGAGAGTCACCCTCTTTACCAGGACATCAAGGCTTGCTCTGCCTTTATTGACGAGTGCTGGCCAGCCATCCTGGCCACTTGCTCAACGTTCCTCTACGCTGCCCTCGACTCCGAATACTACCACGGCCTTGTCCGGGCGTTCCAGAAGTTTGCTCACGTCGCGGGGCTGCTCCAGCTTGCCACTCCCCGCGACGCGTTCTTGACAACCCTGGGAAAAGCCGCCGTCCCCCCAAATGTCTTGACTGCGTGCATGAATGCCGGCACAGTCCGGCCTCCGCCAAGCCCCGCTGCCATAGAGGGATCTGGCAACATCTTCAGTAATGCCCGAGGGTTGCTGAGCGTCGACAGTCTTGTCAGCCCACCCATAGCCGCAACTGAGAAGCAGAGGCAGCATTCGTTAGACGCCAGCAATGCCACTCTCAACACCAGGAACCTGTTGTGTTTGAGGGCCCTCTTGAACCTCGGCATTGCGCTCGGCCCAACGCTCGCCTCATCATGGAGTATCATTCTGGAAACTCTCCAACAAGCTGACTTGGTCATGTTCGCTTCCGGCAAGGCCGCAGGAAGGACGCCACTGGCAGCCAAGGGACTTGATCCTCAAGCAGAGCAGGAAGCGAGTACTCTGCTTGCTAACTTCAATACCGAGGTTCGGGCTGTTGAGACGGCAGCATCTCGCCTATTCGAGAGCACAGTCGATTTTCCCAATCCTGCCTTTGTCGAGATTGTCGGCGCCGTATGCAATTTGCTTGAGCATGCCGAACCTCCCTCCGAGGCAGGCAGCCGCCCACAATCGCCACCCTCCACTGGAGGGCTGAAGACGCCTTCAGTTCCGCACAAGCGTGTCATGAGCGTCTCGTCACCTTCTTCGGCAGGACCAAACCAAGAAAACCAATTCGCCCTGACGAAACTTGGCGATCTCGCCTCCATCAACATCGAACGGCTGTTGGCCTACCCTCCTGACGTCTCGGGTTGGGCAACTTTGGTCAATGAACTTGTATGCGCTCTGAGTTCTGTGTCGAACACCGCGCCCGTTAGAGCTCGTGCCGCAGAGACTCTCGTCCGCATGCTCCTTGAGGAGGCTGGAGCCATTGCTCCTCAGCCGGAAGAGATCAGAGGGCAAATCCAGAGACGGCTTCTTGAGGCGTTCCGTGACTCCCTTGTCCCCTTCCGAGCCTTGGACCGCGGTGCGTCAATTGCAACCAATGCTGTCGACGTAGACATCCACAAAGTCATACTCGAGGGTCTGAAGGGTCTCCTCGAAAATTGCGGCGAGTCCCTGGTCAGCGGCTGGGAACTCACTTTCGAAATCATCGACAGCATTTTTATCCGGCGAGACATTAGCCCAGAGGAGAACGCAGATCCAACGGGCCAACGAGCGACGTTCGTTACGCGTGCCGTGAAGCTTATCCGCCCGTCGTTTGCTTCCCTTCAGTTGATATGCTCCGACTTTCTGCCTTCCTTGCCTAACGCATGCTTTCTTAACCTTGTCGATACCCTATACAAGTTCTGTACCCAGGATGATGAACTAAATATTGCGCTGACGGTAAGTGGTGCCCCTGAACTGTCATGTATACAGCTAACTGTCAAGAGACCGTCACATTCTTCTGGGCCATTTCAGATTTTCTTTCCGCCAAGAGTAAGTCCATGGCGATCACGGAAGATATGATTTCGGGTCCGGGAGATGAGCCTCTGCTCATGCTGGCGGCGGAACCTTTCGAGAAGGGCTCCGGCGCTCCTTTGTGGATGCTCCTCCTCCTGAGGCTAACGGCGGTTGCGATGGATCAACGGTTGGAACTGCGGAACAGTGAGTTACTGCAACCTCTCTCGATCCGGACTGCAGCTAATTCAATAGGCGCCATCCAAACATTGATGCGGATAGTGTCTGCATACGGAGAGAGCCTCAGTCCAGAGGCCTGGTCCGTTTGTATGAGGGCTGTCATCTTTAGACTCTTCTCCTCAGTCGAGCGCGAGCTCAGTGACACTGACGAACCCTCCACGAAGGATAAGAGCCACGCCGAATGGCAGGACACAGCAACGGTCGTTATCCAAGGGGTGTCGGACCTGTTCTGCTCATATCTTAACCTCCTCACTGCGCACGCAAGCTTTCCGGAGATCTGGCATACTCTTATCGGCACCTTCCGCACTCTTTTGGACCTTCGTATTCTCGATATCAACGCAGCCACGTACATTTCTCTCCGAGACATTCTGCACAGGCGTGCGGAGCAGGAGACATCTGGCTTCGGCAAGGAAAGCCTGGACCTGGCGTGGGAGATGTGGTCGCACGGGATACCCGTTTCCGGGGGCGGCAAAGATGAGACATCAGAAGATAACCAGAAGTGTCTGGTGGTTTGGGTCGAAGCCCTCCACGAGCTCTACAGGTTGATCCAAGCCGACTTTGGCGTTGAGCAAGTTCGCCGCATGCTCACCCTTCTTCGCGATGCCATGCAGCACGCAACCCCAGGAGCATACGCTAGCGATACTGAGTATGTCACTCCCCTTCAAGCCAAGATTCTCGAGGCCTTCCGCATGGTACGCACCGACTTGCATGGCATTCCTTCTGCCATGATTACGCAGGTGGCCGAATTTGTCTCCCTGGCTTTCACCCGGGAAGACCCTGCACAGGCAGCAGGGGAGCGGCGCACATATGTCGCCATGTCCAAGGAGAGCATGTCCATCCTTGAGTTGCTCATCGTCAACAATGCCTGGGAAAGAGACATCTACGAATCGGGTGCTTTCGCCACGGCCTTGTCTGCGCTCGCCAAGCCCGTCATGCTGAAGTACCAGTTCAGGGTCGTCACCAAATCAGTCCAGCCATGGAGAGTTGCAACGCAGTCGGCTCTAGCTGTTCTCAAAGCAGCGCTTCCGCATCTCCGTACTATGGATCTTCCTCCGGGCATAATCCACCACATCTGGGCGATCATCGTGTCCATCGCCAATAGCATCATTAGTGCCGACTTGACCGTCCTACCAGAAGAAGGCGTCGACATCTTGGGCGATCAGGATTTGGACATGGTTGCATTCCGAAAGCTCCGTCAACTCATCATTCCCGCCCTAGGTGACGAGCGTGTCCTCGAGCAAACAAGGAAGACTTACGCGGAGGGGTTGTTCCGCACATCAATCATCCATGCCCCGGCACCGATCGAAGCGGCAGCAATCTATGGCCAAGAGGGCGGTGATCGCCTGAGCCTCAGCTCCTTCTACAAGAAGCGCAATGGCCGCACGATCGATCCACCTCCGAACAGGCGGGCCCTCATGAGCGAAGTGTGCCTTGACGAGCTCTTCTCGCTCGTGGAGGCGCACAAAGAAGTGGGAGGGGCTGCCGGTGATGCAATCGCCGGCGAAACGAATACACACGCTCTGCACGTCCGCCTCGCCCGCACCGTGGCGCCGTACCTGATTCTCCGCTGTGCGCTGACGCTTCGCGGCTACGTGGCGGACCAGCCGCTCAGGGGCCGCATGCCGCAGCCCCTGTCGCAGCGCAAGGAGCTTATCCGTATCCTGCGGTGTCTGGTGGAGTTGAGGTCTGAACCCGAGGCGATCTCGGACGCGATGAATGTAGATAGTGAGACGCGGAAGCATCTGCTGAGGCTGTATCCTCTGTTGGTTAGCGCGGTGCAGGTCGCGGGCACCGCGGGTGATGAGGAGGTGTTGGGGTTGATTAGGGAGGCGCTCAATGTGGTGGGCGGGGAATTTGGATTATGATTTGACGGGGCCTTAGTAGCAGGATTTGTCGAATCCATTGTTGCAAGTTGGCTGAATTACCGTGAGCGGTCCAATGAGTCCATGTCTACGCCATGCCTCGCTTTTCTCTTAAGGTCCACGTCGGTGGAATAAATAATGATACAGCCGATATCCGCGTTCCTCTTGTCCTTCAAACATACACTGCCAGCTGGCGCATGGGCTGTCTCCCAACTGCCCAGTGTTGGGGCATGTGTCTTACCGTCTAAGCGGCTAACTCCGTCTTCTCGTCCTTCTCATGCTTCCGCTCCACACTCGCGGTCCCAACCTCGATTGCTTTGTTCTTTTCCAAGATACTCTTCGCCATTGTTTTCGCCTGCGCGTCCCCAACCTTGCCGTACACACTCAGCGCCGTGGCAATCATGCCGCCGATATCCCCCACATTGCCCGGCACTACCACGGCCGTGCCCTCCTTGGCCAGCTTGCCGAACGCGTCGACATACTTCTCCGCCACGGACAGGCTCACGGCGCCCTGGGCCGCGTCCTTGCCCTCGGCAATCGACCGCGCAACAGCCTCGATGCCCGCCGCCGTGGCCCGCGCCCGCAAGAGAATCGCCTCGGCCTCGCCGGCGGCCTTGTTGATCTTCTCAGCCCGCACGGCTTCGCTGGCCAGGATGGCCGACTGCTTCTTGCCCTCGGCGATGTTGATGGCGCTCTGCCGCTGGCCCTCGGACTCGAGAATCTCGGCGCGCTTCGACCGCTCCGCCGTCACCTGCCGGTGCATGGCTTCGACCACGGGCTTTGGCGCGTGGATGTCGCGGATCTCGTACCGCAGGCACGTCACGCCCCATGCCTGCGCGGCCTCGTTGATGGCGGCCGTGATGTTTGTGTTGAGCGCCGCGCGCTCCTTGAGGACGTGGTCGAGCGTGAGCTGGCCGATTTCGGAGCGCATGGTGGTCTGCGCGAGTTGGGAGATGGCATATTCGGCGTCTTCGACGCCGTAACTATATTATGTGCTAAATTAGCATAACGTTGGTGGGGTTAGGAGGGAGAAAGGGAGGGCATACCTCGCCTTGTAGGCGTCAAAGACTCGCGTGTAGAGCACGCCGTCGAGCTCGAGGGTGACGTTGTCAGCGGTGATGGCGCTCTGCGAGGGGATCTCGATGGCGACTTCCTTGAGCGACTTGACGTAGGCGATGCGGTCGAGGAAGGGGATCAGGATGGCCAGCCCCGGCTGCAGGATGCGGTTGAACTTGCCCATGCGCTCGACGATCCAGGCGGTCTGCTGCGGCACGAAGCGGATGATGGTATTCATGGGGAGTGACGCTGACTTTTGGAAGTATGTCGGCGGCATCATCCCGGGCCCGAGGCCGCTTGGGAGCGCGTTGTGTGGAGTGGTGTGGAAGGCGCGGGCGGATTGGGAATCGGTGGTGTTGATGCTTCTTGGTGGTGAGGTCTTGGACAGTGTCTTAATGGTCGTTGGCAAAGCTCGAGAGGCGCGAGTCGAGGCTTCGAGGCCCGCCCGTACGGCAGGCGCGAGCGCCCTTTGTGCTGTTGTGGGCAACATGTTGGCGACAGCCTCACATTGGCGTTGGAGAGTTTCGGTCGTGTTTTGAGGATGGAGCTCTCTCAGAGCCGCAGTCAGCAATGTCGACGTCAGTGCTTTGTTTCCCTTGGACCCACAACTGAAAGAAGCTTTGCCGATATCCGGGACAAGAATTCAACTATACCATTTATCTTACCTGCGTACTGGTAATTACATGACAATACACCGCTTTCGGCATATCGGAGTTCAAAGTCAGCGTAGGTGGTCATTGTTCCCGGCCTCGGGAGAACGTCTGGTCAGGCAACATTACCCATCCAACTCATGAAGCTAACTTGACCACTTGTGCTCGTGTATGCTTCCAACGCGAACAAGGTTATTGCCATTCTCCAGTGCCACAGCTCCTGTCAAATAAGAGTGGGGATGATAGGAAGGTTGGAAGGATCAATGATAGCATGCCACGAAAGCCATTGGCTCGAGGGAGTTCGTTGTGGGTGACGCGTTTATTACTGTCGCCAATTGTACAAGTACCATAAGTGCTCGTAAAGGTGAGGCCTTTATCGCTTGTTAGTCCAACTCCTCAAATCTCACATCACCCGGCCAAGTACCGTACTCCACCCCGAAGAAAAATGAACAACCTAATATGGCGATGCCACTGTCCAGCCAAACCCTTTTTCCAACCCAGGTTTTACGGCCTTATCCTTGTAGAAGACGCTCGAACCATCCATGCGAGATGAAGTCGACAGAAAACATTCAGTGCTCTAGGTCGTTCATGGCTTGCCAGAACATGCGGTCCTCGGCGGTGCGCTCTAGAATCCGGATCGGTTAGCACTGAGTCCCAGGAGACATAAAGGCGTCTCGTTGCTTATAGCCATCGCTGGAGATGACCATGGCTCACCACGAAGAGCGCTTTCGAAACAGCGGTAATACAAAATTCCCACCCCGTCGCCAGCGCGCCAGGCCTCAGCGCCGCTGTGGCGAGCGCCTTGTTGTAGAGTTTCCTCCCTGTGGCTCTCCACTTGTCGGTTGAGCTCCTCCCTTGTGATAATGCACTTGAACTCAATAACTTGGTCCGGCCTCGTTGCCAGTCCGATGACTTGCGCGGCCTGCCATCCTGTCGCGTTGCCGATTCTTGTTAGCTTGGTGTCGGCACCGTCACCGCTATGACACTCCGCTACAAGTTGGGCGAACGCGACGGGGCTGCAGCAGCGAGGGTTAGCAAGCGCGATCGGTCAGGCGGCGAGAGGCAAAGCACTCGGCGATGGTGCGGGAAAACCCTCAATGGGGAACTTACTAATCATCGTGATCGACATCGCCGATTTCGTCCTCTTGGATCATTCCCAAAAAACCTCCAAGACTAAGAAGAGTAAACCCAGTTGACCTGCGTCCCTGTTACATCGTTAGCTTGATGCGGGCGCCGCCATGACTATTTGACTGCGCTGCAGGTTTGGGTCCAAGAGGGCAGCACGTACGCGAAAGGTTGCTCAGATCGATGATGGGGTTAGGCGGCGGAGCTGCCACGGCGACGGTTAGCAACCGTGATCGGTCAGGCGGCGAGGGTGTTGCGCGAAACTCCCATGGAGATCTCTCCAACTGTGAGAATCGCCATGGTTTATTCGCGACAATGATTTCTCGTTCCTTATGAGCTTCGTAAACCAAAAAATAGGTTGAGTCGCTTAGATGGTCGTGGTTTGGCTGCGTTGCACTTCTGTTTGACGAGATCAAGAAGGTGGGGTGAGTAATGCATTGAGGCGACCAGTGATGGAATTTGTCTTCCTAATGGTTTTAAGATCTTGGTGAGTTCTCAGTATGAATCACACGAGTCCAGATAGGCAAAGAAGTTGCGATCTTGATCTTCCTCAATCCGAGTTATCAACCAGATCTGTTAGCTCCAAAGACAACACGCCTGTAATAGTCAGCGCCCCAGGCACCAGAGTAGCTCACCGTTAAGAACGCCCAGAGACTCACCACGAACATGAATCCAATCGCATCCCGAAAGAGCCAAGCCTTGGCTGCTCCCTGGGGAGCATCATGCTCCATCTCGATCTCGTTCATGCGTTCCTCAGGACGGACAAACTCTTCATTGGCAAGGATTGGCATGAAAGCGGTGATTTGGTCAAGGCTTGTGGCATGCTCCATGACCTGTCGAGCTTGCCAGCCCGAAATCGATTGTTAGCTTGGTGCTGCCACTGGAAATTGCGGTGCAGGCTCGAGTCTAGAAGACGAGACGACGTACGTGCCAAGCTCCGCAGGTGGACGTAATGCCGACGAGGCGGCGTGGTGAGAGACTGGCAAAACCTGGCCGATGTGTTCGAGCCGGAGCCGCTGCAGCTAGGGACTGAATGGGAAATGCATCGCTAGTCCAAGAGTTGGCCGGAATGTCGTGAAGGATCTGTTTGGGACAGTCGACGAGCAAACTTGACAGAGGTGGGCGGCGAGGGAGGGGAGGAGGAACTCCGCGATACTGCGGCAATCTCTTGTCGAAACAATTCCCCCGTTAGCTCAAATCATGAACGTTGATCGTGTTTCGCCCATGTTGAAGCGAACCGTTATGCGTGCTGAACAGAGTATAATGCTTGCAAAGAGAGAGAGAAAGAAGGAGGCAGTTTCTTCAGCGGCGTGCTGGAAGACTGGATTGGTTAGCCTGGCTCTTCGGGAGCAAACGCGACAGTTCTCAGGCGTAAGTGACCTGTGACTCACCCTCAAGAAGAGTGGTAAAGCATTTAAGTAAGTGGGCAAAACCAAAAATCGCTAGCCATAGCACCGAAAAGAAATGTCGAACGGCGCCCTTGTGGCGACTCAATGGCAAGCTGGACGGACCAGATATTGCTCAGGCCAAGTTCAACATATAGCTTTCTCTATAATCGGCTCTATGGTTCTCTGAAGACGAGATTGTGGGTGGGATGCGTCCAGGTACAGTACATCTGTCCCTGCAAGTTCTTCGTCCGTCTCGCACCAACAGTCTCAGGGATTCAGCCTCCAATCATACATCAATCAACACCTCTTCGCCTTAAAGTGCCCGTTTCGGCAAATTGAACCCCATCCTGGGCGAAAGAAAGCCATGGACCAGGAAATGACTGCGGCGACTGGAATCGTGACTGTCAAAGCCTCAAAATACTGGTCAAGACGGTTGAAGTCTGCCCAAAACGCAGCATCCTCAGCGACACGTGCTAAAACCAGATCAGTTAGCTCTAGCTTTCTGGAACCAAACCGCACCGACTGTACGTAAGGTGCAGACGACTGTGACTCACCATTCACGACGCCAACGAAGGCGACGTGAACCGCAAAAGCAATGCTGAATTAAACGATGACGCTGTGAGCGCAGAACGGCAGATCCCCCGCCTCCTCCCCAACTCCCCCAAACATATTTTAGATGCAACATCACACTTTTCTAAAACTGGGTCGTCAAGAAGCTTAAAAACTAGTCCACGCAATCCTAGGCCACACCACACATACACGGAGGGCAAGTGTAAATTCTATATATGACTAGACCTATAGAATATAAATCCGTTGTCTACTTTAAGTAAGGATGCAAGTACAGCGCATCAATATCCTGACAAGAAAACGATTTTACATCCAAATAAGTGGGAGGCGAAAGGGGGGTGTGATCTGGCGTTCTGCGCTCACTGCATCTTCGTTTAATTAGAGCAATCTCGGCAGGCAATTCCGCAGATTCAATGCGCATGTTCGACCACATGTGCATTGAAGTGACTGTACCGGAAGAGTTGAGAGTGTAAAGCATACATACATGTATGGTAGTAAGTACCTTACTGTCAGCGCATTACAGGAGTCAAACTACAGTACCTTAACGATACATGAAACAAATCCAAGCCAAACCGAGCAGCGGTAACCTTTACCAAAGCAGCCAGAGCCTGGTTTGCTTTAACTTGGTTTGACTGGGCTCACGCACATACATGATACATTCTGGTTGGGAGCCTGACAGCTTGAATTCTTCTGACTGGGAGCTGCCGTTCAAAGCACTTGAGCGGTTTCAGGGCTACCGGCTCGCGCTCAGTCAGCAACCCTTGGCTCCTCCACATGTGCACATTTTCATTTGCCTCGTTAGTAGTCGCTTCTTCCAAATTTCTGCTCGCAAACTACGCAGCGGCCCAATGCCAAATCAGCAGCGGCGCAGCCCATATCCCCATATCACCATTCGAGCAATTGCAGCACATGTATGGGCCGCTCAAAGCCACGGAGGCAAAAGCGGAATGGCCTCTATCGCCCCTGGGCAATACCCTTACCGCCCCCTCAGCCAACAAAAAGACGAACCCGAGATTCGTCTTCTCTCCATCACCTACCCACCCGCCGGTTCTTCCTCTTCCTCACCACAACAACTTAAACCCCCGATCAACGATGACCATACCTGCCTCCTCACCCTCACCCACCACCGCCTTCCCCTTACCCCTCCCAGCACCTACACAACAGAGCCACCGAACCCACCATCCTTTGCCGCCCTCTCCTACGTCTGGGGCCTCCCCACCCCCGGCCAAGACCCACCCCAGATCCAAATCGACGGCTACGCCGTCCCGGTGACCGCCAACCTGCATGGGGCGCTCTCTCGGCTCCAGCGCCAGCGCTTCGCGGGGCACCTGTGGATCGACGCGCTGTGCATCAACCAAGGCGACGCGACCGAGAAGAGCGCGCAGGTCGCGCTCATGGGGCGCATCTACGCGCTGGCGGAGCGCGTTGTCGTGTGGCTGGGGTCGACCCGGGAGGAGGAGCGGGCCGGCTGTGGCGCGCTGCGAGACGTGGGGGAGTTGGGGGCGCTGTTTCGTGAGCAGGTGCTCGGCGTGCCGCAGGGGTTGGCTGGGGCCTGGGAGGGTGGGAGGGTGGAGGGGTTTGTTAAGACTGTGGTTCAGTTTGCTGTTACGGCTAGTACTGAGAGTGCTGACGCTATTGCAACGGGCGGTGGGACTAGTGTGAGTAAGGGTGATGGTGACGGTGCTGAAAAGCAACCAGAGCAGCAGCGGGTGGGGTTTGACTTTGAGGCGATATGGCGGCTCTTACGGGAGCGACCGTGGTGGCGCCGTGTGTGGATCATCCAGGAGGTTGTTTTGGCGCGGCAGGCGGTGGTGCTCTGTGGTGAGAATCCCGAGTTGCCAGGGGCATCAGTCCCGTGGGAGGACGTGAGGGACTGCCTGCGGCTCTTCGAGTGGATGGTCCTTTATCCGAATACTGGGCCAGAACATACTCGGCTGTATGCGCTCCTGGGAGACATATACCCCAACGTGTCACACCTTGCTCTGGCGTCGGACGGGTATAGACGCAGTCTGGAGAAGTGGGTGGCCCAAGGGCACTCGGACGGGCCTGATACATCCTCAGCAACGCGAAGTCCATATACCGGCCTTCCGGTGCTCGACATAATGATGTGGACTTCATTCGGGACAAGCACTGGCGCGTCCATTCTCGCCACTGACCCTCGAGATCGGATATACGGTCTCCTGGGCATGGTGCGGGAAGAAGACCGTCGGAGGATACCCATCGATTACTCGCCCGACATGACACTTGGAAAGGTGCTCTTTGCGGTCGGCAAAGCGCTACTCGAGGACTATGGGCCGGATATGCTCAGCTTTTGCCATAGGACCTTGCTGTCTCCCGCAGGATTGCCTTCCTGGGCGCCCGACTGGACGGCGCCGCGTCTCATGCCCCTCATAGGAGGCGTTTTCTTCGGCAACGAGAAGGATGCACGAGGTCGAGGGGACGCTAGCAAGGGGGCCAGCTGGCGAGATTGGGCCACAAAATGTCAAATTAGGCATGCCGCGTACGAAAATCCGGTCGTCTCCCTGCAGGGGGTTGTTGTTGGGCAGGTCGGTAGCCTTGGACGAGAGTTCAAAACCGCGCCGGACTCGCCCAGTTACCTCGACAATTGCCGCGACTGGCTGGTAGAAGTCGAAGAGATGGCCAAAATGCGTAATGCTCGGGGGACTGCCGTGCTTGATGAGATCTGGCGAGTTCCCATGGCCGATTTTGGCCTTGGAGCGCGAGCTGACGTCGAGGGCGCTGCGAGGTTCAGGCATGGGTTTGATGTTTTAATGGGCAGGATACCGCCGCCTTGTTCAGAGGTAAAGAGCGGCGCGACGACAAGCTGGGTCTCTGCCGAGTCTTGGGATTATCGCCGTGTTTGGAAAATTTACGAACGACGGGCTTTTGTGGATGATGTTGGGCGCCCTGGGCTGGGGCCAAAGGACGCAGCCGTCGGTGATCAAATTGTGGTTTTTGCCGGGGCACATGTGCCTTTTATTGTCCGCCAGGAGCTGGCTTCTCAGCACAGATATCGTGTTCTGGGGCCGGCTTACGTCTACGAAATGATGGACGGCGAGGCGCTCACTGGCGGTGTATCATTCCGCGTGATGGACATCATTTAACATTCCGTGGTCGAGGGTAACGAAGGTCTTTTGGGTCTTCGTTTGGGTCAGTCGAGTGCATACAATGAGTGCCATACAGCTCGAGATTAGGGTTAAACACTGGTGGATGATTTGGCATGTGATTATTGGAGAGGGCGAGGAGAACTCGGGAGCCGGCGACTAGAGCACGGCTAAAGAACTCAGGGAACTCGCCGTTCCGTTGTGGCCGATACACCGCGATCATCGCGATGCCACTCACCGCATGGAACATGGCCTCAACTTTCTCAGTGGCCCTCCCGGGCAGCGCATAGCGCTTGGCCATAGCTGTTGAGACCGTCCTCAAACCGCTCACGCCGTGTGCCATGTCACCAAAAAAGAAAGTGAATGCTGTAGGAGGTCGCCAAATCGCTCAGGATAACTCGAACGACTCAAGTGATGTAGAAAAACTCGAACAGGACTTCATACAAAAGATACGTCTGACCCGGCTTATCGACGCACCAGACCACAGTTTCTGTCCTCACCACCAGTTCTCAAGAAGGCGCTGCGGCTGGTTGCGCGTTGCGCTGACATTCCCTTTGCTGTCCCACGGACTCCTCGTCTTATATGATCAGTTCTGCAAGGTATATCGTATCGGAAGGTGTGGTCATATCACCGATCTAGGTGGGGTGATAGTGAACTCGCCAGTCAGGTAAGTCACCGCGCAGAGGTAGAACATTCAATCGATGGAGTCCCCTCCCGGCCGCTCTCGACCAGGCAGGTGGCCAGGTCAGCTTGAATCCGGGCGTCAGGGTAGCAGTTCTGGGTGCGATGGACGCTCATTACCGCTTAACGCGGTCAAGATCTGAGTTTGTCAACGAGGTCTTAATGCCGTAGACTCGGAGGCCAATGGCTGCCGCAGACGTTCGTTAATAGAGTTCCCATTACAGGAGTACGGTGTACCTTGGGACCAAGCGGACTATCGGAGAAGGCGTCTTACAGTCTTCCTCAAGAGTACCAAACCAGTTGTTTCTCCTGCGCCCCAGGCCTGGATGCGCCACAGGTCGCATCCAGTCCTCTTGCATCGCGATCTCGCCGATGCAGTCCCCCAAATGGACCGAGCCGTCTATGGCGAGGAAGCGCATGAACTCCGTACCTAATGGATATCTTCTCATAGAACGCACTCCTTATTGCCCGCCAACTTCTCCGTGGCGACAACTCGCATAAACTCAGTCACTAGACTGAGATTAGTGCCGCGCTGAATTATTGAACTGGACTTCCGTGCCTGTTGCGTTGAGAACTGATTTCTACCGGGGGCTCGGGTCTCAAATCATTGTTGGCCTTGTACTCTGCAATAATTATTATTATTATTATTCCTACACCGCTGTGCCCTAGGGCGTGCCGGACCTTCAACAGCTTACTATACAGGAAAACCGCGCCCTCGTGGGCCGGGTGAAAAACCCGTATCGACAATCAAGGAAACGATCAGTGTGCGATCCTGCAAATACAAAGTGGGAAGGCCTCTTGGCCTTCGAAGGAAAGGGTATCAGACTGCGAACTCCAGCTCCAGCCTCCTGGCCAGACCGTACATCGGCAGTTTCCCCGAGTCCATCAGCCAGTCCAGGATCCTCCCCGTTAGCCGTGCAGCTTTGGGACTGATTCCCTGTAGGACAGAATAAATGTCCCTTCGCGTTCTGACCTCGGCTCTCTCCCATCTTTGAGTCAACGGTGGGGCCAAGCACCACATCACAAGGTGTTCGACAGTCTCTCGCCCCTCTCCGCACTCGCATATAGGCGTCAGAACCTCTGGGACTCTCCTTTCGAATAAGAAAGCCCGAAGGCCTATAGCCCCGGTTCGAATCTGAATCAACAGTGAACTCTTCGCTCTGCTGAGGCCGTCGTGTCTCCTTAGGGTTTTGTCTTGGAAATAGAGTCTCATGCTGGTGGTCAATGTCATCTGCGGGCCTCGTTGCTGTCCGGCCGTCTCGTTCCTTGAGCCACCTCTCTCTCCAGGCCTCCTCCATGACTCTGTCCGTGTCGGCAGTCTCTGCAATGATTTCTAAATTGCGAGAGAAAATAGTCAGATTTAGGCGACGCTTCTTCGGCGTTGAGAGTATTCGCAGCTCACCATTCTTGTAGTTTAAAGCGCTGAAGTAAAACAGCTGCTGAGCGGGATCATCACGATCCACAGCCACCTTGCAGCTGATCGAGACATCTTGCTTGATCTTCGCCCACGGGCAAAGATCTTCGGCCGCGTGGATTCTTTTCGCGGCATAATGTCTGAGGATGTCCAGACGCTTGCGTCCGCATCTCGCTCCATCGAGTTCCCATTCGATGTCTCACGTTATATCCAACTCCCCTGTCAGACATCTGGTCTTGATTTGGCCCGGCACGCACTGCTCGGTAGGTCAAGAGCAACGGTGCTTACCCCCTTGAAAGGTGAGGAAGATCATGCGACGACGGGAGCGCGCAGTGGACGGGTGGTCTCAGCTCAAATGATTTGAAAGTGACGTTCTTGTTCGTGTTATCCCTCCTAGGGGCATCCTATGATCGAAATCGGCTGTTAACATGAGGCGCGGGATTTGCAGAAGTACAGGTAACGTATACGGAAACGCTGCGAGGGGGACGGAATTGACAACTGTGAAATGTATAGATAACCGCTAACAAACTGTATCCCCGAAAACCTTAATGAATAGCTTGCCTGATTTAACTAGGGTATATAACGTAGTCGGTCTCCTTTCTAGCCAGTTCCCTACCCCCTGCACTTGAAGGTGGCGGGGTCAATGACAATTGGCGCAGGGCCGGTCTCGCGATCCAAGGCCTCCTCATCAATCATAGCTATGAAGTTGCGCATACACGGTTAGATGCCGACTCCTGGTTGTACTTCAAAGCTGGGAGCTGAAGGTGGCTTACCGTTGATTCGCACGAGACAGCAGTAATTAAGAGGTGATGACCCTCATGGAGGCACCCGCGTCCAGAGCCTCCTTAATTGACATAATGATGCTCTTCTGATGAGTTTTCCAGGAGAACATATCCTCGGCTACACAGATACGACTGTGGGCCATCTCTCGTAGAAACGTAAAGGGGCGGCAAAGGCCTCTAGTGTTGTCAAAGGCGTTCTCGATGTCTTCGACTAGAGCCAAGCCAGCCGTCGTGAGCAATTGTGTCTCGTATGCCATGCCAGGGTGATATGCTTACCATCGTAGCCGTTGAGCGTAATAATCCGATGAGGACGAAAATCGTCGACGAGCGGGTGGCGCGCTGCGCGGCGAAAGGGTTAGCTGTGTTCCCAGTTTCTGAGCGAGTTTGGTCACCAACAAGGCAGCACTTCCAAATCCATGGCTGAATCGATGTTGGCTGAATTCTTGTTGCGTGGGGTTGAAGCAGGAAAGGTGGACAGAAGATATCAGTGGGATGTGAGATTTTGCTTCAGAGGATGGCATCTTGACCTTGGTCTCAGTTCTAATGGAAGGAAATTGAAGAGAGAAATGGAAGTCGCCAAAGGTCGTGTGCGATTTATGGGCAGAGCTTGAACCAGACAGCGTAAATTGTGGGGCATCCGGCCGTGTTGCTATTGTTATGCTTTCATGAACAGGAGATCAGATTGAAGAGACCAGTGGGCTGGCACGCCAGTGACGGCCAGCTGTTGCCTTCATGAGATTGACCAACAGGCCGGTGCAATTGGCCTCGCCGTTGGTCATCAGGTCGAGCATGGTGAGAGTATCATCGAGTATAAGCTCGCCCAGGTTCTGTTTGGTGGCTCCCGTGGCCACGGCCGCGAGCAGCTAGGCGATGTTGGTCATGCTGAGGAGGTTTAGGTCATCGAAGTGTTGGAGCTACCTGGTCTCCGTGCTCTAGCGGAGAGCTTGCAAGGAAAAAGCGCGAATCCATTGCCGCCGGGCTTCAAATCAAGTGAGGGCAAAGCACATATATAGTTCACAACATGAACTTTGCACTCTCGTCACGAACATGGGCGAGCACACCTCCACCGGCGTTTTAAAGGTTAGCGCAGTACTTCCACCACCTGACCAAGAGTTGCAAGTGAGTATAGGCACTGTGCTTCAAATTTGATGGGGAAGATCCACAAAATTTAGTACTCAGTACATCCACCGTCAGCTGCAATCAGTTTCCGTAGCCGGTCTGGCATTGAGTGTGTCAGCCGTAGTAACAGGTCCTCCGGAATTGCATCCAATGCCTCCTGAATAGCCGTACGGAGAGCGGCAAGGCTAAGTCGCTGAAGATCTGGGTAGTGGTCCTCGACGTAGTTCTTCAGCCACTGCCAAAGGTTCTCTATCGGATTAAGGTCCGGGCTCCGAGCAGGCCACTCCAACAGCTCAAGGCCAAGTGCCGTAATGAGACACCTCGTTGAACGAGCTGCATGGGCAGCAGCATTGTCTTGTTGTAAGGCGAACTCGCAGCCGTGAGACTCCCAGCACTGCCATACAAATGGAAGCACAAAACGCTGATATTTCTCAGCGTTGATACCCCCGTATCCTTTCTCCTAGAAGAACCCGGGTCCCTTGTGCCGTCCGGCGAAGCAGCCCCAGAGCATCCAGCCATGTGGTTTTTGCCGAAGAAGTGCCCAAGTACGAGGGTCTTCAGTGTCGTGTACCGTGATCCACCTCTTCCAAATAGGGTTATTGGTAGACCAAGTCTCGTCGCTGAATATAACTTATTCCCAGTCCTCAGGATTAGGTCGTAGAGACAGTTGCTCGTATGCAAAGGCGAGTCGTGCGGGCCGGTGCTGATCAGTCAGTTCAATCCTACGGGGCCGTTTCCTTCTCGAGTAACCCATTGATCGTAGAGCCTTGAAGATTGCAGTCTCTCCAAGAGCTCAAACCCTGGGATATAGTACTTCAGATCGCCCTATGGGAGCTCGCGGAAGAGGTTGTTTGCTTCGAGATAGTGACGGAGGATCTCTCTTTGCGGAGTACGGATCAATGGAAGTCTTCCGACATGCCCGGTCTTCCGTGGAGTGAGTGGGCCATTACAAGCTCGTTGAACCTGCCGTCCAGTCACTCCTAAGGCCTGGGAAATGGCTTGGTAGGACCATTTTGTATAGTTACGCAAGGCTCGCGCCTCTATCTTCTGATCTCGTGTGAGTTCCTGGGCGCAGCCCTTGGCCGATGTTGTAGATCGGCTCGCTTGTTCCGTAAATTGATGTCGCCGGATTCGCTGACACCGCAAGTGGTAAAAACTATCCCCCGGCAGGCGAGTTGTGGATGCTTGTACAGTTGAGTAGACCGCGGATATTCATCTGGGAGTACGGATCTGTAGATATAAGGAGAGATATAGGATCTTTTGTAACAGGAGAAAGAGGAGGAGGAAATAACCAGCAGATGTTTGTTGTAAGTACTTTGCAATAGAAAATGCTAGGAAAGTGATCTTGGAGACTGGTACAGATCTCTATAGAGTCAAATATCGTGATGGTTGCTCTTTTTGGAACTGAGTGGGACAAGTATCGCGCTAATTTATAAAACCCCGGTGGAGGTGTAGAGAGAAATGTGTTGGAGCGTTTCGAACACCAGAACCAGAGGCCTACAGTTCAGCTTCAAATCCCAATGCCCAGTAGGTCGGCAAGCCAAACAGATGTTCCCCTCCTGCCATTCAACTAGCTTTAATACACGGCTTCATGATTGACAGAACAGTCATAGCGCTCTCGAAAGTCAAAGGACTGGCAAGCTTTTGCCTTCCTGACGACGTGGTCGTCCGACTGATTTGGCAACTAGGAGACACTGAGTCAAACCCTTGGAGCCTGGCTGGGAGCGACATATTACATGCGGTAGGAGATAGAGTTCTTCTCGCCGCTTGCCCATAGATGCCAAATCAGGTCAGAATTGAGCATGGAAATACTTCCCTGGCAGCAACCGGGTGACAAACCGCAGGAGTGATGGCACATTCTCACCCCCCAAACTTCGATCATGGCCTCACTCATGGTACCGTGACCCGAGTCATTCCCCGGAGTCATGGAGCAAACAACAGAGATGCAAATGACAACTGTCACGCAACAACGCATGTCCGTTTCCAGCAAATCCATCCGATCCGATTCGAGTCACCCGAACAAATCAGGCTGTCCCTCGCTACAAGACGCTCAAAGACAGACACTCCCTCCATGATTCACGGCCACAAACCACGGCTGCGGTCCACCATCCCCTACCTCCCCCCCTTTCACCAACTTCCTCCCAAACCTCACACCTTGCCGTTGACAAGCCCACTCCAGCGCGCCCAAAGTCCTCAGCACCTCCGCCGGGTCCGTGACAAACGTGCCCCAATGCATTGCCACCGCCACAGCCGGCTCTCCATCTGCGTCACCACCCAACTCAGCCATAGCCTTCAACACCCTGACAGCATCCCAGGGCGGCATGTGATTCGCCGCCGTCACACCTGCGCTGTGTCGTGGAAACGGATTGATCCAATCCGGCAGCGGGACAAAGCTTCTCAGGTAGGCAAACGTTGCGCCAACTGAGACGGGGAGGAGAAGCAAATTTGGCGGGGCGATGCGGTCTCTTATTTCGGCGAAGGCTGGGCAGGCAGGGAACTTTTTGTCGTCTTCGTTGTCGCCAGCGGGGGAGGGCTTATTCGGAGAGGGCGGCCAGGCCGGGGACGGGTGGAACTGGTAACCCGTGTCTCCTGCGAAGAAGACGCGGAAGGGAGGTTTGTTGGGCCGGGAGCCATGAGCGGGGTGGAGGAGTTCAATATACCAGCTCGACCAGAGGGCGGAGTCGGCGTCGCCGGCGGTGCGGAAGCTGTTGTGCTGGGCCGGGGTGCAGTGGAGTTTGAGGGTGCTTGTGGCAGGGGTTGGGGATGGGACGGTGAGTTCGACCGAGTCCCACCAATCCATCTCGATGATGCGGTCGGCGGGGATTTTCCAGTCGACGAACCAGTGCTTGTTTCCTAGGGGCACAAAGAATCGGACACAGAAATCGTTGCGCCGCCAGATGGACATGATGGAGTCTTGATCCATGTGATCGTAATGATTGTGGCTGATGCAGACGATGTCGATTGGGGGAAGGTCTTCGACCTTGCAGGGCGGTGGGTACGAGCGAATCGGTCCTGCGAACTTGCTGGGGGAGCAGCGGGCCGAGAACATGGGGTCGAAAAGGCACCGCACTGGCCTGTCAGGCCCTTTGATCCGGGAGTCCATCGAGGGAAGCTGAACCAGAACACCGGCGTGGCCCAGCCAAGTTACTTTGGCTTTGGTGTCATCGGGGAAGGAAAACTCCGGGTCCTCAACGCGGAGGAGCCGGGCTGATTTTGCTCCAAGGGAATTTGGCCAGTCGTTTATGTCGCCGAACCGAGGTAGCTTGCTCTGCTCCGGCTTCCGCATTGCGGTATCGTTGGCGAGGTGGGATGCGGCAAGTTCCTGACAGCCATCGTTGTCGTCGCCCCACTGGAAGCTGTCCCAAATCTCTGCGGTGGTCGGTTTGTGCCACGATGGCCAGGGATTGCGGAATCCTGCAATTCTACTCTTGCTCAACGAAGGACGAGTTCGTTGAGGGGAGGGAGTCCAAGATGGGACGTACGAAGTCCAGCCTGAGGCAGACCGGTTGGCGGGTGTTGAGACAACATGGTGCTCCGCAGGGGAGGCCGTGGGCGTGGGCCGCGTTATCGTGTTGATACGAAGCATGGTGATGGAGGATGGGATCGGAGGGACGATGAGAAATGGTCCAGAACAAAATTGCCCAGAATGAGACGGATGTGGTTAAGCAAGGATGACGTCAGCCAGTCAGTGGCTAAAATAATGTACTAAGTCTAGGCACTCAGAACGATCACTGTAGTCATTTTCCGGATGTCGATGCCACCTGAGAGCGCCGAAGAAACCCTTGATTATGTACCCAGCCAAGTTATCTTTCGATCGTTGTTTGATATTCTTTTGAGGGCCGTCCGATACGAGGTCAGCTACTGGGGAGAAAAGGATGCGGAACACGAGCGAGGTCAAAATAAGCGTACAGTTAGGCTCCGAGGAGCCCCACGGCAAGTCCCGGGTCCCGCAAATGGCCAGGACAGGGGTTGGTCCCATGCTCCCCGGCAGGTAAGAGGGCACAACACTTCAGGTTGGGCATTCATCTCAGAGATGGCACTGGAGTTGGGACAACCTCGAAAACTGTGAGGGAGCTTCAATTCTCTGTACTGAGGTAGCGAAGGCCTTACCATCCAGGCTCGTTTGCAACTACAAAACTCCTACGGACGATACCGCCAAGAGGGTCTTGTCACGTCACGTCTGATCACCACAGGGTCCATGCGCGTTACCCAGGTTGAGCCTGGATGCCCACCTGAGTTCTCGGCTAGCACCTCCGACCATGGGTTTCCAACTCCCTTATCCGGATGGTCACAACTGAGTGCCATTGCCAAGAATCGACGGTTCTCAAGCCCCTACGGCCGCAGTGCATCACTGAAGCCTACCTGAACAAAGGGACGGCCCGGACGATACTGCCAATATCAGCGTCGCATTGCAGCCCAAACTTTAACTCCAGGAGGTCCAAAATGCCGTGGAATGGTTGATACGGCCAAGACAGATGAGGGAAGGCGCCGTAGTCAGTTTTCGACGGCCAATGACTCAAAGGGAGAAAGAGCAACCGGGATGGGACACAGAGGAGTTCCGAACCGACACTGCAGGTATAAGAAAACCGGGAGTGCTCGACCGCAATTTCGCAGATAGAAAACCCCCTGCTCTCTCTCCATTACCATACTTCTGCGTCACGCCCGTTGCAGAACAACACTCCAAGTACTTCAGCGTTACCATCAACTCTCTTGTTTCCCGGCGTCATCCAGATCATCAGCCAGTAACACCAAACCCAAACCCAAACGAACATTCAAAGTCAATATGAGCGACAACTCCAACCCCGCCCCTCCCTCCGCTCCCGCCCCGCCGCCGACCTACACAAACCCTATTTCCAACCTCCGGCAACCAAACCGCGTCATCACGGGCCACAACTCCTCAGGACAATCCGTGATTCACTCCTCCACCCCCTTCACCTGGTCCCCCTACGCCGACAGCAACCTCGCCTTCTCAGTGCCCTACACCACCTCATCCTTCCCGGCAGACCTCAACGCTGACGCCGACATCGTCCACCACGAGCGCGTCATTTCCTCGGGCACTCTGGGCCTCGTCAACCCGCGCGGCACCGTCCTCCGGTGCGTCGACTTTGCGCCCGGCTACGCGTGCGCCATGCACCGGACGCAGAGCCTGGATTATGGCATCGTTCTTGAGGGCGAGGTAGACATGGTGCTGGATAGTGGGGAGAGGGTCAGCTTGAAGCGCGGGGACGTGGCGGTGCAGAGGGGCACTCAGCATCAGTGGATTAATCGGAGCCAGATGGAGTGGGCTCGGATGATATTTGTGCTGCAGGATTGTAAGAAGTTGGTGATCTGTGGACAAGAGTTGGGTGAGGATTTGGGAGAGAGTAGTGGGTCTGACTTACCGGCTAGTGGTAATTAGCATGCGAAGGGATGGGAGCTGAAGAGGGCGGGAGATGGTGATGGTAGGATTGGGCTGGTTGAGAGGCTGGTGTTGAGGTTCCATCTGGAAGCAGGGGAATATCGTTATATCGCACTCTTGCGTGCAATGGCGGGTGAGCGAGTGGGCACCCGCCGCTTTGCCTCACCCAGGGGTGAAAGCAAGAAGCCGAAAGCTTGTTCTAAACAATCAAATGCACGTATTTTTTATGAGCGTATTGCAGCTGTTTGAGTGTTGCGATGCGCCTTGGGCTTTCCAATCCCGACCTCGCAGCACCCCGCAACCACTGTACGTCGTCTCAAGAAGACCCCAGGAAAACGGATTCAGCAAGCAGAACCCCACACGCCATCGCAACATTTAACACTTGACTGAGAGCGGCAAATATGACTATCAGCTTTTCCAAGGCGGAGGAGGAAGTGTTGCGCCATTGCTGAGAGATCAATGTGTTCCAGACCCAACCTCGACTTACCCGAAACTAGCCACGATTCACCTCTTTTGGTACGGAACACCTCCATACTGAAAACATCTTGCATTTCGTATCTCACCATTCACGAAAGAAGCCTTTGATGTATGAGGACTCCCAGCTAAGTCTCATTCTGAATAGCGACAGGTACAATAACAAACCCACCCGACCCAATGATTACTCGAATCTCACGCTAAAAGCCCCCTCGCAGGTCTGCCGCACTACGGTCGCCTTCTGACCTCAACGATCAAAGACATTATTCCGCGGTATTAGTCGATGAAAGGCTACCATGTAAGCCGCCGCTTCGACTGGGACACTCACGGACTCCCCATCGAATACGAAATCGACAAGAGATTGGGTGTTCTGCACGGAATGCGGTCAAGAGCATGGGAATTACAAAGCACAATGCTGAATGTCGATTCATTGTGATGACTTACTCGGCTGAATGGAAGCACAAAATCGAACGTCTGGACAGGCGGATCGACTTCGACAACGAATGCAAGGTAGGCAGTGGATACCTTGAACCGGACTAGTTTATGTGCTAACTCTTATTTAAGAATTACAGTCAATGGACCTCAGGTTCATGGAGTCTTGCTGGTGGGTGTTTAAGCAGCTACAACACAGACAGCCCCATGGCTCAGCGGGCTCTTGGTGACACGGTGGGTTTGGTAGACGTGACGACGCACCCGGAGCTGGTGGAGGAACGGCTGGTGCGGGATCTAATCAAGTCGGTTTCAGTGGTTGCGCAAGAAGGCGGGGCTGGTGCCGACGGACGAGGTGTGCATGCGGCAGCGTGTTGTCTCGGATCCTGATGGGGTTGGACTTGGGAATGTGGTGACGGCGCGGCAAGATATGTTTGTCGCTGCGCTGAGGGGGAGGGTTGAGGAGGCACGGGAGGATTGGGAGGTCATTGAGGAGAAGGAGAGGCGGTTGGGAATGTGGTTGTCGTGTTGCAACTTGCGAGGGTTTGAAGGCGCTCGTCCCGGGAGAGCAGTGGCCACAGCAGAATATACATAGTTAGAACGTATTATTTTGGGAATATTCTTTGCTCGGGATTGCCGCATCAACAAGAGATTAAAGTACCCGACCTTTTATATTAGCAACATGTCCGTCGAGCTGGCAACTTCTAAGAATGATGTCTGCTCGACCGCCTAAGACAGAATGAGAAAGTGAAAAGAATTGTGCGCTTGAAGTTCGGAGGAATCGAACTCACACCCAGGCAGGACGATGGCGTCAGGTAGCACCTACAGTAGCGTTTGACGGTTCAGCATAACCGTCCCAGTCACTGGTTGGATGTGCCGCTAATGGCAGCTACACCATGCACACCCAAGTGCCTCAACATCCCATGAACTGAGCGAGAGTTGAGGGCTTAGCCGAATCTCTCGCAGTCCCTCCAAATCATTTCAGAGACGGCTTTCCCGGGGACTGTGGACCCCAAATATCTAACGTTGAAGACTGCGAACATGCGGAGCTGTATGGATCCTGCCTTCGTTAACTCATTTCATCGAGTCCTCGCCACTGCAAGCGGTTACTCCCCGCGCTCCGTCACCCTCATCCACAAGTCAGAGTGGAAAAACATGTTGGTGTTGAACTCGCGCCACGGTCCTTTCGGGTACATGATCTCAAAGTCGAACCTGCGCAGCAACTACTCGACGCCCGCCTGTCAGCGTTCTCCTTCCGGCATCAAGACGCCAACACGATCTGAAGCGAGACATACCTCGACGTAGATCTTGTTCAACTCGAGAAACGCAACCGACTTGCCCGAGCATCCCCACCGACCATACCCAAACACGAGCTCCGTCGTCTGCACCATGAGTTGCTTCTGCTCCGGAGAGATGCCCAGCCAGCGCTCGGGACGGAAGATGTCGGCGTCGTCGCCAAAGATATCTTTTCGGCGCATCAACGCCTTGGTGTTGTGTCCGACTCGGGTGCCGCCGGGGACGATGCGGCCATCGATGGTATCGCCTTCGGGAGGGACCTGTTTCATGAGCAGGCCGGAGAAGGGGATCTGCATGCGCAAGCCTTCGTAGATGACAGCCTGTTTTCACAAGTCAGTGTTAAAACCACTCAGAAATGTTTCCTCCTGAATGGGAGGGGCTTGGTACGTACTTGGAGGTACTGGAGTCCCTTGCCTTCCTCAGCCGTGATGGGCTTGGAGATGCGACCTTCCGCAATCGCTGCGTCGATTTCCTTCTGCAGTTTGATGTAGGCATGCATGGTTCCAGTGAGGTGGAGCATCGTGCCGCGGATTGCCGTGGCGGTTGTGTCAGAGCCAGCAACTAGCTGGAAGGGCACCTCGATTTCACACTGGCGCTGCGTGACGCCGTGGCGGACAAAGGCGCCGAGCATGTCCTGCTGGTCTTTGGCGTCGGGTCCAAAGCGCTTGGTGACTACTTTCTCTGCGATTCTACGAAGGTCAGTGGGCTGATGTGTCAAAGGTACCGGTTAGGAAGAAGGACAATCTCACCCCAACATCCTCCCCAGTCCCTTCTCATCCGTCTTTTTCGGGCCGACCAGCTTCAAGACCCACGGCCTCGTGAAAAGCCACCCGAGAAACGGCAACTCCGCCAGCACCACCAGGAACGGAATTCCCTCCTCCGCCCCCTGAATAGCATGAAACACATCCTCATCCCGTTCCAGGTACCCAAACTCCTTACCATACGCAACCTTGGTGATGACATCCATCGTAAAATACTGCGCCGCCGTCGCCAGATCAAAACCCCTCGTCCCCCGCTCATCAGACAGATACCTCCCCCTTATCAAACCCACCAACTTTTCAATCATGCCATCCACGTCCCTTTCCAACCCTTGATTCTCCCGCCCGCCATACCCAAACGCAAGCTTCGCCTTGAGCCTATCGTGCGCCGCGGTATCCGTCAGACTGAACAGCCCCTCGTCGTACGGGTTCATGCGCAGGGACGTGTACCAGCTACTGCGGCGATAGGTGCTCCTCGCGGCGCTCATGCGGCGGATGAGCGACGGGTCGTCGGTGATCAGGTCGTTGGGGCCGATGCGCACGACGTGGCTGCCGTAGGTGTCGTGCAGGTGCTCGTACGACGCGGCTTGGACCCCCGAGCGGCAGATGCGGAGCATCCAGAAGTAGGAGAAGGAGGCAAGGAGGGGGCCGGGGAAGTGGCGGAGGCGGCACCATGCCGCGAGGTAGCTGGCGGCGATGAAGGAGAGGGGGATGAATGGGAGGAGGTAGGAACTGTGGAGGTAGGATAGGAGAAAGGAGAGCATGTTGAGGCTTGGGTTCGTCGGGTCGTCTGTGCTGATGAGTGCAAGAAGGGGTACTGCCGGAGCAAGAATGAGGTGATGGGACAATCGGCGGGGCTACAGGGTTGATCTTATAACTACATCCTTGTATGGCAGCCCCTTACGGCATCCTTAGTATTGCTTTCGCTTGTAGGTGGCGCTTCCGTAGGCGGGCTTTGTCAGCATTTGCATCTTCGAGTCCTCTTCCGGAATGCGAGACTGGAACGAGCGAGTTGCAATCGCCGGGGTAAAGCGGATGGATGCGGTGCAACCCTACAGTGTTGGACATGGCAATGCGAGATTAGAACTGAGATGCGAGACTTCGAATTCCGAGGTCGACGAACGCCAATGATGCTATCTGTTGTTGGAAGCATGCTTGGTCTGTTTACACAATATTAGCGTGGCATATGGCAGGCGCGAGACAAGAATGGAAACTTAAGATCAGGAAAAGAAATAAAGAAAAAGTCTTGAAAAAGGAAAAAGGACGAAAAAAAGGAGGAAAGAACGAAGGTAAGAAAAAACAATAAAAATCACAAAAACATAACGTTATAAGTTACGTTAACTACCTAAGTTAACGTTAATCTTATTCCACGTGGGTTTGCCGCATCCAGCGGTGTCCGAGTAAACTCCCCGCCTACTGCGGGGAGTTTCCCGGGCCTGGAACGAGCATTTGCATCCCAGAAACCTGCCGAGTGCCCACCGTTTCCCCTCTGGATACCTGCGAAAAAATTGCCAACACAGTGGGCGGCACCACGCAGCACCTCATCTCATGGAAACCAAACATCAACCCGGAGTGCTCAAACCTGTACAACGTGGTCGATTATGTGATTTGTGTCGGCTCGCTTGGTTCCGTTGCGACTACAACAGCGCCAACAACATATACACCCTAACGGACAACAATGTAAGGCCTTTGTCTCAAGTAGCTTTGACTCACTTCCAACACCAGTACTAATCCATGGCCATGATAGGTTTACGGATCCGTGCTTGAACGCGGGAGCTGAAACGATATCCAGCTGCTACGTCCCAACTCTTCCATCTGATACGACAGTAGCCTGGCCAACAGTGACATAGAGCGGCATCTCCAACGAAACCGACGCAAGCACAACCGTGTCCTCCTCGCCAAGCGCCGTACCGACAGTGCCTCTAGCAGCGGGCACATGGACCAACTGCACCCACTACGCCACATACATGGACGTGCCAGCCGACGCTTCGTACCTCGAGTTCTCCATCCCAAAGTACTGTCTGATCAGGACCTCCCTCTGGAATATCGAGCTGGAGCAACCCCTCCTCTAGAACCCATCGCTTCTCGAGATGTTTAACGAGACCATGCTCGATTCCTGCATGCTCAAAGAAGGGTTCCGGTACTGCGTTGGCGGCGGCGGCTGCGGGAGTATCCCCTCAGGATCAAGCACAACGTTGCCGCCAAGTTCGTCATCAGCGGTACCCTCTTCCAGCGTTTCCAGCATTTCATCGTCGTCGACAAGTCTTGCGCCTGTTCCCACACCCAACAGTAACTGCGTCCTCGGTACTGGCCCAGGTGGCTACCAGGGTCTCTGTGATTTCAGCTGTCACTTTGGTTGGTGTCCATCGCCGTGCACTTGCACAACGACCGGAACACCCGCTCCGCCTTCAGCCCTCTTGACATTGGGTCAACATGGTTACGCCGCACCAGGCGAAGCAGCAGACTTTGGTCCCCTCTGTGACTTTGCCTGCTCCCGAGTCGGGAACTATTATCCAGGTCCGCCGTGCACCACCATCCCCCCTGTTACTGTTTACGTCGAGGGAACAGGTACCGGCAACTACGAGGGTTTATGTTCATATACATGCGGCTTCGGTTATTGTCCTCCTGGCCCTTACACCTGCCTTGCGTACGGCACGCAGGTTCTGCCGCCTCCCGCCACACATCCGGCGGGTGTCCCGGCGACGGGATTGGATGAGAGTTATTCGGGGCTGTGCAGCTTTACGTATGCGCGGAATTACTGTCCCCCTGGAATCTTATATGTGGCCGTAGAGACATTTGTCTTCATATAGTAGGCCTCAAAGCATTTTTGTTTGGGGGTGTTTCGAGTTGGGATGGTGTTGTTGTTGTTGTTGTTGTTGTTGTTGTTGTTGTTGTTGTTGTTGTTGTTGTTATCGATTGGTTGATTGCTAGAGCTACTTGGGGGTTCTATAGGTAGTTTACCTAGCTTTTTCTTCAGATATCTCGTATTGGCTTGATTTCGCGCCGTTGGAGTTGTCGAACTTCCGGAAGATCAACTAGCAGATGGCGGAAATATCCCCGTGCCGAGAGAGTTGAAAATATGTACATGCCAATTTTAGTGAACGTTGCGCGCTTTTTCCAGCTCAAGTTGGCGCTTTCTTTATCCCTTGTGTTACTAGGGCGACACAAAAGGGGTTACCAGAACAGTAAGAAAGGTCCCTCCTGTTCCTAGGGGCATAGTACAGTATCACAGTGATCCGACGGCTTCGTGATTTAAAACTTGGGTGCTACTGGTAATATTTTGAAGGGCTTGAGCAATAGACCGCTGGTATATTGGAAAGAGCACTTAGATAAGAACTGTTTCAATAGGCATCAACTGCGTTGAACCGCTCGTCTTTTTTTTCACCAACTTCCAGGTCGCAGGATAAGCTCGGGAATTGGCCTTTGGAGAGGGAGCATGGAGTTGCGTGCAACGACGTTATAACTCCAGGGTTGTCTCATTAGCGGCCGGAAGGGCCGTGGGATTTGTGTCTGTGGTCTGATTTGTGTTCGTTTCCTACCTATTAAATTTCTCTCCGACGTCTTAGCAGGCAAAACAGTTGACGACGTGGTTTATCATCTTACAGTCGATAGCGCCGGAAAAAACGCTGACCATGGAGGCGCAGGTTGTTGATGTGGATTCCGCCGTTGAGTCCCTGGAGGCATGGGCCGCAATGGCTCATCATGTGGCTCCCACTAGACTGACGGGTCCGTGTCGCTTAGATAAGCACAACGATTATCTAAGCACCCAAAAATGCATCTAACGCGGCCACCACCCCACGC
>NW_026944264.1:0-3506 GCF_033297405.1 Parathielavia appendiculata
GGCGCGCTGGTCTGAGCGCGTTGCTAGAAGGTTCGGTGTGCTGTGGGGCGAGTGGGAATAGCCTCATCAAGGGTCTTGGTATTGGCCGAGAGTCGCCGAGGCTCGCACCGGGCCCAGCTCGTTACAAACGTTATATCTTTGCTGCCAGCAGGAAAGATACGTACCTAAGTTAAGACCTTCCATCAGATATAACGTTAAACCAATTAAATACATACTTTCTCTGCCGGCAGAAAAGACACCTACCGAAGGAACGCCTGCTATTTAGATTCGTACCTTTTCTGCTGAGCAGCAAAAATAAGTGCCCAATTGAAGACCTGTTACTAGATACAAACTCTTTCTGCCGTTTGGATATGTACAGTACCTGTTGGGATTGGCAGGTAGTCAGGGAGGGCAGTTCAAGGGGTGACTAATGGCTTGGCACCAGGATTCTCAGGATCAGGAAGAGGCAGAAAAAACTTTGGAACAAGACAGACACGAGCATGATCATCAATTGAGCGGTTGTTGGACTAAACTGGCTCCTTGGCACCTGGATTCAGGGGCTGGGCACTGTTGCCCAATGCAGTAAGCGTGGAAGACTCGTCACCCAAAAGCAGGGTCTGGCGAGGGTCCCGAAGCCTCTCGGTTCTTTCAAGCAACACACACACATGACGCATGGTTCAGACAGTCAAATTCAAGCTTCATCTTGTGCCTCAATTGATGCAGTGTCACCTGGTTGGTCTATGCCTATTCGAGCCTGTAACTGTTGCTGTCCAACAGCGGTTGCCCATCTTTTGGTACCCAATTACTACGGTGCGGCAAATTCGTGGCTGTTGAGTTTCCAACAGTACCCGTTATCTGCCGCCAACTTCCTCCTGAGGTTTCGTCAACGTCCCATTTGTCGGAACGAAGCCGCCTTGATGGCTGCATTCAACGGACCTCGGTGGTTGATTGGTGCCAGCACTGCAACCCCTCTTCCTTACATACTTAGTCCTCTCCCATGCCCATCAACAGCATGGTCAATCAATCACTTTTACCACCTTAAAAATTCAATCCACTGCTTTGACTGGGAATAGCTTTCTCCAGCGCATATCTCAGCGGTCGTCGCCCTGCAGGTTCCAACACCATTTGCACAGTGAACTTGTTTGCACACGACCACAAGTAGTCCTCCTTCCTCAGAGGACAGCTCTATGACTGGAACGCACTTGAACCTTTGCCCGTTTCTAGAGCTTAGAATCTTGTACCAATTCGCTAGAAGCTACTGGATCTAACTCGAGTATATGTCTCGAGAATAGGCGCCTAGATAGTCATGTATTTCAAGATACCATTGTGGACCACTTCTTCCACAATCCACCGTCCCACTCACCAAATGGTATATCGTCATCTGCCAGGTTCGATTCTGCTACCTCGTGCTTGGTAGCGGTTGCAGAACTAAACGTGTTACACGGCTCTTGCGTATTGGTCTGTTGTCGACTGATTTGGGAGTCTCGGTACCGTCGCCTTCCAAGCGGGCCGGTGTCACGGGTCGTGACAGTGTGAGGTTCATGTGCGCAACTCCTGGTTCGACTGTACAGTTCGAACTACGGTCCCTCTTTTGAGGGTGTTACGCAGTGGTCAGCTGCGCCCACCCGTGACAGCCGGAGAGGATGTCGGACTATGGGCCGAAGCGGAGCCGGCATAGGAGAATGTCAGTTCTGTTTCAGGGAAGAGATGTGTAGCTCCATAATGATTGGGAATCAGGTAGGAACTTCAAAAGCTATCGAGGGTGCCAGAGGGCGCGCAGTAACCACTCTGCCACTGAACCACAAGATCCAGCAGTTCTGCCACTTCAAGGCCGAACTGCTGCGCACCACTTGCCTATATGCTCTCTCTCTCTCGGAGCCACGCAAGCACGACAGCCAGCCCAACATCCCCCCCAACGAAGAAAAGGCCCTGTCCAACGGGCCTCTCGGAGCTTCCGTTGTACAAGTCCTCTTACGTGAAACAGCGAGTAAGAATGCGATTCTCCGATTTATAACCGTCGTTCGCGCATAGAGGAACACTAGCGACAATATCCGTGGAGAGCTGTTACATATCGGCAAGTGCGGCGAGTCCAATCAGCTAAAGGCCTTAGATACAATCCGAACATCATGCTGGTAGAACCCCCCGCTGCTTTCCTTCTTAGAGATACTAGCCAGTGTAAAGTCACGTCTTTAACACCGTGCTAG
Source organism: Parathielavia appendiculata (assembly GCF_033297405.1). Classification (NCBI taxonomy): domain Eukaryota; kingdom Fungi; phylum Ascomycota; class Sordariomycetes; order Sordariales; family Chaetomiaceae; genus Parathielavia; species Parathielavia appendiculata. The sequence continues at coordinate 2,184 of NW_026944264.1, forward strand.
AGGTAAGAATCGGGGACGCCGAGAAGGGAGGTACTAGTCACGGCATCGCCGGTGGGTTTGCGTCAGCTCCTGCATGGTAATTCAGGGTAACGTGATCGCGGGTAACAGCAAACGGGAGATCGACAGGAAAAGGTGATAGGAATAAGTTAGAGCGATAGAGCCAGTCGAGAACGAAGAAAAAGCTGCGACTACAAAAAGGAATCGGCGTACGCAAAAGAATTGCTAAATAGGTAGGGCATCAGATTGCGACTCTATGCTTAATTAATGGGTTTGCTCAGCTTCGAAGCTCAAGCGAAACTGGACGTTTTACTGGAAAACGGAATCGAAACGGTGGTGCTTTTCTGCCGGCAGAAAAAGATACGTATCTATTATGCCTTAGGCAAAATGACGCTGGATTTGGGGGAGTTGAGGTAGCAGCCTAAGGCAACGAGAATGCCGTGGTTTCCGAGGTAGGAAACCGCTGGATGCGGCGGCAGATGCACGTGGAATAAGTTTTCTTAGATTATGGCACCTTAGTTGCAGGGATAGTGGGCAGAGGGGTTGCCCCCACGAAAAACCCATGCCCAGTTCTCGCGCGCCTCTTTGATGGTGCAGATCGGAAGAAAGATGACGCCAGGGGCGGTGACGCTCAAATCCTGAAGCGTGCCGATGGACTTGGGCTCCAGGCTCGTGTTGGCCGGCTCGCCGCCGTTCTGATTGTTGTTGGCCTCAAACGTGTTGACAGCACTGTGAGCGGAGGTTGGGTCGTCAGTAATTTAATTATACCCAGACAAATGCGAGTCACAGGTGGGTTAGAAGAGGGGGGAGTCAACTCACCCCTGCACCAGTTCATCCTTGGTCAGGCCAGCCCACGCCTTGCCGTCCATTGTCTTCAGCCCCGGCGGGAGGCTGAACTTGTTGGAGATGCAATCCCAAGAACCGGGACCACCTCCAGGGACGAGGGTGCAATCTCTCTCTTCTCCACTCGCCGCAAGGAGGAAGTACATGCGGTCCTTGTAGCACACCCACGACGCGTTTCCGTCCTCGGTCGACACGTCGTCCTTGAGCGGCTCGATGGTGCCGCATGGGACCTGGGCGTCGATGACGACGACGCCGAGACCGGGCGAGAGCGACCAGGCCTGAGGGATCAGCAGCGCGTAAAGCGCTTTGGAGAAGACAGCCTGGATTTCGAGGTCATCCAGGGGCTCGTAACCGTTCTGCATCAGCTTGCCGTCCTTGAACAGGTTGTCGAGCGTCGAGATGGAGTCGTCGGACCCGTCGAAGAGCTTGCCGTGCATCTCGTCGATGCTTTCGTACCAAAAGACGCACATCTCGGCGACGCTC
>NW_026944264.1:4026-13202 GCF_033297405.1 Parathielavia appendiculata
TTAAGAGCAGTCATGGAGTTCAGGATGAAATAGCCCGCAGGGTGATTGGTGTCGTGACACTGGACAAACGAGGTGCACCCGTTGTTGTCCGCATTTAAGTGGCATTTCATGTGCTCCGGCCCGTGGAAGAAGTTGCTGACTTGTTCTGAGAAGGAGAGTCCTCCGGGGCTGCGATTCGTCGTCCAATTTTGGACTACCGCTCTTGATAGCTCGGTCAGCACAAGCTGAGGGGAGACAAGGGACGTAATAATACTCACTCCCACGCCTGCGGTGCAAAGACGCCGTTCCATCGTGTGGTCGGATTGATGGCCGCGTCTACGATGACGGGGTTTGTGCACTCGATGGTCTCCCACTCGGGGGATTTGGATCCGCCGGTCCCGGGGTTCACGACGTTTGGGTCCGTACTGCCGGCACACTGGTTGATGTAGGCGCGCACAGCGGCTGTTTCGCGGTCGACATTGAGATAGTCTGCCTTCTTGTCTCCTGGTTGTCACAATGTCAGCACCGCCTCTGTTGAGAAGCTATGATAGCCATCATCCGGGCCCTATGCTGCAGCCGTTCTTACCGTTTAGATCCCCGAACTCGACACGCCCTTGATTGCTGACACCAGCCGCAATAACCCCGAGCTTCTCCCAGCTCGGCAGCTCGGGCTGCTTCTCCAGATTACCGTTGTTTCTCCACGCTTCGACTGACCCGCCGTCCCAAGTCACAAGGTAGTCGGCAAGCCCGTCTCCGTCAACGTCGGCGAACCGAACCTTGCTGCCCGGTGCACCTACGCCGGCGGCGATTCTGCCTAGCTTATTGAAATTCCTGGCGTCGGTCAAGACTGCGCCAGTCCCAAGCCATGCATCAACTGCGCCGGTATCCCAGACAACCAGATAGTCGGCGATTCCGTCTCCTGATTATTCCCGGTTCAGTATCCTCCCAATGATCAGACCGGTCTGCACGGTTGGGGCTAAGAAACATACCGTTGATGTCAGCAAATCTAACCTTGTCCCCAGCAGCGCCAACTCCCGTCGCGATGACCCCCAAGTCTTGCCAGACTCTACCGGACGCTGCGTTCAAGTTTCCGGTTCCTCGGTAGCCTTTCGCCGAGCCATCGGCGTTGATTACAATGTAATCATCGAGACGGTCCCCGTCGAGGTCCGCAAAGACCACGTTGTCCGGCGTCGCTCCATCGACTCCGGTTGCGACCTTGCCGATCGAGGTCCAGGTCTGCGGGCTGCCTCCAGCATTGAGCCACGCGTCACAAGCTCCGCGATCTGACACGAACAGAAAGTCGTCGAGGCCGTCACCGTTCAGATCGGCGAAGCGAACGGCTCCTGCGGCCTTGTTGCGGCCAGTGTTCAACCACACATCGACGGCCCCAACACCCGAGACAGACACGTAATCTACCCGGCCGTCTCCGTTCAAGTCGGCGAATCTGACAGATGCACCCGAGACGCCAGCAACGCCGGTCGCGAGCGTGCCTAATTCGTCAAAGTTGCGCTTCGAGCCGTCCTTGCCGAGATTGCCAGTGTTGCGGTAACCCCTAACGGCTCCGCCGTCGTACAAGATCAGGTAGTCGGCGAGACCATCCCCTACTCTCCGTTGTCAGTCAACCATCCATGTGACTCACCTGAGAGTTACAACAAAAAGGAAAGAAAGGAAACGAAAGAAATGAAGAAACTAAGAAACACACGAAAGAAAAGAGAAGAAAACAATAGAAAGGAAAGAGAAAGAAATGATAAATAAGGGAGGTTACCGTCGTAATCCGCCAGGCGGACTTTGGAGCCCGGAACCCCGGATACTCCAGCGGCAATCTGGCCGAGCTCCTCAAAGTTTCTACTCCCCTCGACCCTGTTGAGATTGCCAGTATTTCTCCATGCGCGTATCGATCCGTCGTCAGCCAGCACCAGGTAGTCCGCCCGCCCGTCACCATCGACATCCGCGAACCGGACCTTGGACCCGGGCTCACCGACTCCGGTGGCGATGGTGCCGAGCTCTTCAAACTTGCGCCCTGTGCTGCTCGTCCCAATGATACCCGAGTTTCGCCACGCTTTAACCGCGCCGCCGTCGTACAGAATCAGATAATCAACCCTGCCATCGCCGTCAATGTCGGCGAACCGAACCTTGGACCCCGGTTCGCCAACTCCGGTGGCGATTGTCCCGAGTTGTTCCCAGTTTCGATCCTTGCCGGCGGCAGGGATGTTGGCCGCATTTCGCCACGCTTTAACGGACCCATCGCCAAACACAACCAGGTAATCATCGCGGCCGTCGCCATCCACGTCCCCAAACACGACCGTCTCCTGGGTTGCGCCGTCGACCCCCGGGGCGACCTGCCCCTCCGGATCCCACACACGGATCAAATCGGCGACTGTACCCTGGTTGACCCAGTTTGGGCCCTCGCAAAGCTTCCCGGTGCTGGGGGTGCCGTCGAGGCCGAGGCCGAAGCCGAAGCCTTCATACGGCTCCGGCTTCTTGATCCACCCGGCGTCGTTGGCCTTTTGGATCGCGTCGCGCCAGGCGGAGGCCATCTTGCGGTACCCGGAGTCGTTGGGGTGCTTCTTATCCGCGAGGTCAGTCTGCGTGAGGATCTTGGTCATGTCGACGGCCATGACGTGGCGGCCCTGCTCCTGGTACCGGCGGGCGAGGTCGGCGATGGCGGCGTTGTAATTGTCGGTGCGCGCCTGCATGGCCGCGTCGGTGGAGAAGATGATTTGCGCGACGAGGATGCTGGCGTCCGGGCACTTGTCCAGCAGCTGGTCGATGATAGCCGCGAGACGGTTCGGAGCCGTGGCGACGTCCCGGTTGAGATCCATGTCGTTGGTGCCGGCGTGCAGGAGGATAATGTTGGGCCGCGCCGCCACCGACAGCAACGAGTATTCCTTAATCTCAGCGAGGAAGGAGCCCGAGTGGCCCTGGTTGTCGTTGTCAACCATCGAGCCATGCTTGCGCGTGCCGATGAAGTCGACGTCGACCCCAGCGGCAGAAAGGAACTCCTCGAGGGGGCCCCGGTAGCCGTTGCCGGTGCTGCTCAGGCTGCCCCAGGTGATGGAGTCCCCGAGCGGCATGATCCTCAGCGGCACGCTGATTTGGGCACGCGTCGAGAGAGCATGGTGGCTTGGGGCGTCGGCCCAGGTGATGTTGAGGTCGTATCTCACACGTGGTGTGTCGGTAGTAGGGAGAGCTGCAACAAGTGCCTGGGCGAAGACGGCAGCCCCGAGAACCCAGATTGCTGCCATGGCGGAGAAGCTGTGCGGCCAGGCGCCTCAGTGCTGGGGCCTGAGCTGGAGATGAACTGCAGGAACCAAGGAAGGGCAGACACTCCATCTTGCGACCAAGCCACAATGTTTATATACTGCCGTACGGAGTATGTCGTCTCAAGCCATGCGATGAGAGCCGTCAGGGTTTGGCTGGCCGGCGGACCCGCCGAAGAGTCCAGCTGAAGCCGCCTGCTCCGTTCATAGAGCCCAATGCAACCCGACACCGAGCCCCACGTGGGATGTGCCCGTTTGGTGGTCCGGTATGACCTTGCATGATATTATCCAGCCTCGAGAACTTTGACATGGTGTAGCGTCAGGGACGATCAGTCTCCCGTGCCGCTATCCGTAGCGCGTTGGGAACCTCGGCCCTATATCCTCGCTTGGATATAAGTGGGATCTGGCGCGGCGCCGCAGCGGCTAGTAGCGCTTCTTGGCGGCAGCATCCGCCACTTAGGTTGCCTGAAAAAAGACTTGGGCCGAAGTCCGGTACCGCTTTGGGGGGGTTGGCCGTGCCAGCGAATTCAGCATCGAGAAGGCCGGACCTGAGACGCTTGTCGGTAAAAGGCTAGCCTGCACGGGCATACCGGCCTTCTAGACTCGAAATCGATGCGGCTCCTGTCAAGATTAAGAGATCAATGACCACGTGGGGGCAGTTGCACCGCCGACCTTGACCGCAGGATCGTAGTCAAATCCATCGCCCCTGATCTCAGGTGCGGGCTACCGCGGAATGTCCTGTTTCTCTCTCCAATATCGGTCTCCTTTCACAAAACACCAGATTTCCTCGGTCACAGCTTCGACGGTAGATCCCACGCTGGCGGGCCGGCTGGCCGGGGCCCCCTCCCACCGTCATCGGCCTCCTCGTCTCGCCCCTTCTCACCTCCACCCGCTGCTTCCACCTTCACTTCACCCGGTTCCTCAACCTGCGAATCCGCTCCGGTTCGCCCTCGTTGTCTTTACCCACATTATTCGTGCCTCTGTACATGTCCTTGTCTCAGTCCCGGACACCATTATCCCAGGAGCCCTTTCTGTCGCCGCCCCTCTTCTTCTGCGGGCATTAGCTCGTGCTCAGAGTTGTCAATACCAGCCCTCCTTCTTGCGCCTTGCGCCTTCGCGGCCGCTCCGAGAGTGACTTCTGCTGCGGCTGGCACCGCCACCACCATTGCCACTACCACTAATGTGTTGCAGACGTGTGATGTGGTAGCTTTAGCGTTCTCTGACACTCTGTACGGCTCTCTGGCCCTCTTGCTTTCTGCCAGTCTCTGGCGCGGACGTATGACGATTGCCCTTATTGTTAATGGGACAACCTCTACCTATTATGGGACATGCCCCTACCGGCGGAACTCGAACCAGCCGCTGGTGGCCCGTGAGGGGAAGAGACTCTGACGATGCACGCCCTCGGTCCACGGGAGCTCCTCGAAGTCCAGTGGTGGTGGACCGGGACCAGAACCGGGGCGGGGCGGCGGCCTGCTGCTCCTCTGCGGGTTATGCCAGCCGTGCACTTTCCGGGCGTGTTCCTGAATGTTCTCGGATGGCTGACGATATACGGGCATGCGTAGTACTTGAGCCCGTCCGGCCGCAGAGGGTTGAAGAATGAGATCGTCATCCTCGCAATCCGGTCAACCATCCCCGACCATCTCGACTTTTGTTGCGCGCGTCCACGTCAGCGTCAATGCCTCTACTGTATGCGCTGCTTCCCTGCGAGAGACTTCAATGGCTGATAAACATCAGGTTCGTGGGCCGCAATACAAGTATCGTGGGCATGGTTGTGCACTTGCTGCGTGACGTTGGCAAGGTGTATTCTGAGCTTCTCTTATTGCCAAGGATTTGGACATTGTCATCCTCCGATCACGTAGATTCGAAGTGGTCGAACAGATGGACTGACAATTCCGCAACCGCTTCTGAGTCTGCCGAGCAGCGGTCGAGGTCTGGCTCAGATTCCTCGCAAACAACCACCCCTGGCTACAGAGATTTCACCTGGAACTACGACAACCTCTCCCAGTTGCCAGAGGATGGCAATGTCTTTGACCAGTTGAACATCCATGAGGCGGAGGAGTCGGGGGGTCTGGCTGCAGATTTTGGGCCTATTGAAGAGCCAGAAGAGAACCGTGAGGTTGTTAACGAAGCTGCGGTGCCAAACATGCTGGTTCACGACTCCGAGTTGAACCAGCTTAAAGGGCGGATCAATGATGGGGTTGAGGCCGATGAGCAAGTTCCTCTTTAGCCGGTCGACCTCCAGGTTGCTTATCAGCTGCAGATGCCTTCCATCCGACGTACTCCTCTCGACTCAACGAAAAGTATACACTGCTCTCACTGGCTTGCCTGACCCTGTTTCCTCGAGGGGTTGCGGATTTTGTTGAACCCAGACAGCGCAAGATCTCCTAGCAGGATTACATCCAGCATGCCAAGAAGTAAGAGGATGGTCGATTCGCTAGGTACCTCCAAACTCAGCCACGACGAATCAATCAGTTCAGTTCTATTGGGGATTGTATCTGTTATCAATGCCCTGTCGAGTTTTCGTAGCATTCTAGTTAGTTGCAGCGTAGCAAGACGTCATACTCTAGGGAGAGCTCGAGTCGCAGAAGGTCGCTCCGAAGGGTGCCACGGCGAGCCCTCGCAGGCAGCAGACGGGCGGCAGCAAGGTTCTGCGTGACACTTAGAGGAGGATACACAACGGAGACAGCTGGCCAGACCTTCGTCGTCCAGCTGATCAAGCGTGTCTGACGCGTACCGAATGCTCTTGCTACTACAGACCGATCTGTATGAAGCTTGAAAGCCGTCAAGGCCGTTCCCGATTGGATTTCGCTTGATGATCTCCGATCGCGATTGGCCTGCCATTGCGCTCAGCATGCGCTTCTCAATCGGAAGTGGGACGGAAGCGCGTATTCTTTTCGTGTCTGTTTGCTGGCGTTGAGCCAAGCCCCCAACCGTGACCGCTGCCATCATTAGTCAGCAATTGGCCACGTTCAGATGATCACTGTGCACCCGCCAAGATCGGCAAGTCGACCCACCGATAGAGAGAGGTGCAGGCTGGTGATTCACTCTATCTTTGGAGGGTGGCAACGCAAGACCACCCCAGGGGGCAGTATCCTGGCACAACTCCGAACCGGAATGGCGAGGCTGAACGGCTTTCTAAGCCGAATCGGAGCGGTCGAGTCAGACCTTTGTCCTTGCGGCCGAGCGATGGAAACCGTGGAACATTTTCTATTGCGATGCGAGAGATGGGAAGCTCTGAGGGAGGACATGTTGCAATGCACAGTGGCAAGGCGAGGGAGCCTCTCATTCTACCTGGGAGGGAAAGCACCATCGGATCCAAAAACGTGGTCGCCAGACATGAAAGCAGTCCGGGCAACGATCAAGTACGCAATGGCGACAGGGAGATTGGATCTTGACGAGGAACAACAAAGAATGGGACAATCACAGTAGCGGAACTCCACTAACACTACACAGCCTCAGCCAGCAGATCCCGCTTTAGCTGCTGAAGATAGGACGCTGAACACTTGGAGAACGCAGCCTCCAAGTCGATCTGCTAAACTAAGTCAAGAGGCAATAGGTGGCGTGAGAAAAGGGGAGAGAGTAGAGGGCTTGTACGAGTTGATGATTGAACGTCAACGAATTGGATGTACTCAGCGTGCCAAGGCCCTTTAGGCTTCGTGCCTCCGGGCGAAATAAATTCCATCCATCCGCCTTTACCAAAGGTAAAAAAAACCATTTCCCGATTTCAGCCCGATCCTGCAGGCATCCGTTGTTCCCAACAGCACGAACTCTGATACGGATCAGGTTGATGGTTCAAGTTGTGTTAGAGATAACCACCGGTCGCCGCACCGTCACCGCACCGTCAAACGGTGTTCGCCGGACGCCTTTTTGGTCCTTCCGCTCGAAGCCCAGGACGAGTGTGATGCTCGGCGCTTTGATCGACGCTCTTGCCCTTCATCGACAGAATTCCTCAGGTTTATTGCGCCTCCGAGACCGAGAAGGTCCGTGGTCTTGTTGCGGTTCATGAGAGTATGCTGGTCAGCCTGGGGAGGATATGAGTCGAGGATTAGGCCTTCACTCGCTCGCGGTATCGCACCTAGCCGGTCGACATCCTTCCAGAATGCATCCGAAGGCCACGGTGCCGTCATATCCCAGCAGGCTCGGACGTCAAACAGGTCGTTATTCTGCAGGAGAGATGCTTCGGCTTCCAGAACTTCAGATAACGCTGTGGTCGGAATCTTGAGGTCGTCCGAGTCAGCTAGGTCACTTCGGCGTCAGGAGCTAAAGGAAACTCGTACCCAGAGTTGAGGATGTCGCCCCCGCAGAAAATCTGCAACATGGTCGTATCGGCGACGTGTCGCTCGAAAGCAAAACTAACGGTTGCTTTTGGGCGTTTGGCTTCCGCAATCAACTTGGCAAAGTCGCCTTGATTGTCCCTTGCATGGCCGCAGCAGCGGGCACTGGCCATCCATTTGTGATGGTTGATGGCCTGTATTGCGGCTCTGGATCGCTCATGGAGCTTGCTGAGGAAGTTTCTCTGCACATCCCATCGGTCAGAATCACAAATCACGGGCGGGAACGGGAATTCGATGACAGATGGGGACCCAGCACTTACCAAGTTTGCTAGGCTGGTTGCAGTGAAGTTTCGCTTCTCAAACTTGTGAGTGGCTGTAAAGACGATCCAAAGCGCACAGCAGAGGGTGACCGGGTTCTGATGCTCGTCGGCCCTGCTCATGGATCTCATGGTCTGGTCGCACAATTCCTGAACAAGCGCTTGCACCCGGTGGGCGACCGAGTAGGTGAGCTCTAGGACGAGATTTTTCGCGGCTAACAGATCGATGCCGCGTGGAAGGCCGGCAGTGAGCGGGCTCAGATAGAGTTCGTTTGCATCCCAATTGAGCAGCATAGTGATCCAGTATGCACAATTCCATGCAATGGTCAACACTTTCCGCTACATGTACACCGCGTCAGCCGTTTAGCTACCTTAGGTAGCTAAATTGTAACGCTGACAAGGAACCAAACTTACGTCGACTTCTGCGAGGTTTAAAATGCTGCAAGACGGACGCCTCCGGTCAATAAACATGTCCAGCTGAATTCCGTCAAGCGCTGGGCGACGATGCTGGCACCTGTTGATGCCGCTGCGGTGGCGGTGGTGGCAAGTCTGCTGATGCCCACTGCTGTACTCGTGGTGGAGTACTGTGAGAAGCACTCTCTGTCATCGATGTAACACACCAAGTCGCTACTGAATAAACCGAAAACCCCGTGTCGATTCATGTTGTTAATCGGGTGTTCTCCAGCTACGGGAGCCAGCAGTGTTGTGGCAGTCTGGCTGTCAATGTCAGCACAAGATAGTCGGTGAGCTCTCCGAAAACAATCGATAGTTCCGCGGCAGTTCTGCCAGAAAACTGAGAAGACAGGGCGATGAGCAGATCGAGCTTGACTTTTAAACATCCTGGACTGGAAGATTATGCAGATGCAGCTAACGTTAAGCAGTCTGCGGTCATGTACTTATGCACAGTGTACCGCCGAAAACCCCGCTTGTTGTCCGGTCGTAGACTGAAACCATGCACATACTCGGTAGAAGAATCATCTTTGACAACCAATCGATGCGTCATTCACCGAGTTGTTTGAACGCAACTCAAAAACAGGGAGACTGGGGCGGGTATGCCTGAGGCAGACTATAGATGCTAATGCTTGTTTGCTTCGGTCGTTGGAATATCATTATTATTCCTACACCGCTGTGCCCTAGGGCGTGCCGGACCTTCAACAACTTACTATAACGTTACAGGAAAACCGCGCCCTCGTGGGCCGGGTGAAAAACCCATATCGACAATCAAGGAAACGATCAGTGTGCGATCCTACAAATACAAAGTGGGAAGGCCTCTTTTCGAAGGAAAGGGTATCAGACTGCGAGCTCCAGCTCCAGCCTCCTGGCCAGACCGTACATCGGCAGTTTCC
>NW_026944264.1:13487-16110 GCF_033297405.1 Parathielavia appendiculata
TTAGGGTTTTGTCTTGGAACAGAGTCTCGTGCTGGTGGTCAAGGTCATCTGCGGGCCTCGTTGCTGTCCGGCCGTCTCGTTCCTTGAGCCACCTCTCTCTCCAGGCCTCCTCCATGACTCTGTCCGTGTCGGCAGTCCTTCCCGTCCAAACTGCAATTGTGTTAGCGGCTTCTTCTACCGCTGTGGGCTCCTGCGGCCCAAAGGCTCGCGGTCGGCCCCTGTTATCCGTCCTCGAGTTGAATATCTGATATATCTTGCCGCAGGCCGCATGAACAATACTCCCTGCAGTCTTCTTTCCGCCTCGGCCGTCGGCCAGAGTCGGCATTTGAAGCCGGGCCTCAAAGTCAGCCAATCGTTTGTTGAAGTAGAGGTCCAGTGGCGGTACCCATGTCTCCGTTTCAAGGTTCCGAGTGGGTGTGGACTTGAAGGCTCCTGCCACTATCCGTAGACTCTTGTTTTGAGCTTTTCCAAGCGCCTTGGTGATCCCTCTCGTTGCTGGCTCACCCCCCTTCTCGGTGGGGGTGTGAAAGGATGATGCGCCGTACGCTAGCGCTGACCGGATGCACTTTGAGTATAACTCTCGTGCTTTGGCCAGCCCTAGGCCCCACGTTTTTGCCGTAATGCGGAACTCGCTGTCGCACCCGCCGGGTTTAGCGGCCCTCCCGATCGGGTATAGCGCCGCGTCAAACTCGCATGCTCGCACGGCCCGGCTGCGCCCGCAGCATAAATAGAGATCCTTCTCTCTAACGTCGCTTTTTTGTACTCTCGACTTTCTCCCTCCCTCATCCTCTCGCTCGGTCCCCGCCTCCTCATCTCCTTCGCATGTTCCCTGCCCCCTTCATCCTGCAGCTCGCCGGCCAATGTCGCCCGCGCCCCGACACCCGCTTTGCCAGGCTGGATGCCTTGTCCTGGCCCTCTTTGGCGTTCCTTAGCCAGAGGCCGTCGCCTCGCGCAGCGATTATACTTCAGCTTGCAGTTTATTCTCCAAAGCTCTACTCTTTTTACCGCTCTCCAACCAAGACATTCTCAGCCTTTTGGCCGTGCATTCGTCAGTCGCAACTCCTGACTCGACTCTACGCTCGATTCCGACTCGACCTCGAGCTTCCTTTCCGTTTTGGGCCTCTCAAACACCCGCTTGGTTACTCTTCTCCCCTCGCCCATTGCCCCCGCCCTGCCCGCCACGGTGCTTCCTTTCGGCCGCACGATTTGGATCCATGTCTGCCTGGTAGGTCCCCCGTTTTCCCCGTGCAATTTGCAGGACCCGCGCATCCTGACCAGTCACATAAATGCCGCAGGTTTCGATTACGTCAAATGTTGAGACATTAGGAAGGCCTCAATTTGCCTGGCGCATTCAGGGCGTTTCGGCCTGCAGATCGGGGAGCCTCCTTTGGTCGCAATCGGACCGAATCCCAGAATAGCTGCGGCGAGACCTGCAGACGACCGGTTACGAAAGCGGCAGGTTGGCCTCCTGATGCAACTGCAATCTATTCCGGGGCACATGCCGGATTCAAGGCTGCAGCGGGCAGTGATGGTAAGGCTCTGCCGGCAAGGCGGCCGATGTGGCCCGAAGAGATGACGTGGCCTGGCTGCCTCTACTTCAACGACGGCGAGGCAAATCGGGCCCGAGGAGCAAATGGTTGGTAGAATCAACGAGGTTCTGCCTTGCCATCCGAGGCGAAAAATGGAGGGGAGGCGCATGCGGACAGACGCACGCAGGCGTTTACGTTGGCTCCCCTTTTCTACGCCTCTCCTTTCTGGTCTCGGCAACTGCATGATTGGCGGAGGTACGAGGGACCGGTGAATCGATGTCTCGTCTCAGCCCGCACCTCGGTGAACCGCATGCGACGATGCGTTTCACAACCGAGCACGTTCCTTGCAAGCCCGTTGGGATTGTGGAGCGGATAGGGAGTTGGAGGCTGGGTCCAGCTCTTTGCCAGTTCTGCAGTCGACTCCACCTTTCTCCGCGCACGTCGATATATTTCGCTCGTGCCCCGATGCCCCAGAACCGGAGATGGCAAGTTGGAACGCCAATGCTTCCGGAACTGCTCTCTCCATACCAGTCGACATCTTGTGCAATTCGACAACGCGCGGTATCACCGGTAGTGCAATGGCAACAGTCTGTCTCGACAGCCAGATATTTCACAACCCCACTGTGGCGGCAGGTTCCGAGCCTGTGAGCCGCGGTCCTCTGGTTCGGAAGGGGAACCCTTCTGCACCCATCTTGGGAACTCCTTCACACCCGCCACCGCCGCTCCAGGATGCGAACGATTCTCAACACGGCAGTGCTGGGAAGTCACTCGACAATGCTATCCTGATCCCCAGCGATGGCGAGTCTGATGACGATGTCGACGATGGCCGATCCGACACGTCTTTCCCGCCGCCTGAGAACTCTCTAGCAGCTGCACATGGCAAGGTTGAAAAATCCTGCAGTGTTAGTACAGGTATGTGCCCAACCCCCAGGCAGGCCAGTACGTTAACATGTCTCAGCAGGCAGAAGGGTTGACGCTGCTTCCGATGAGAGCGACGCGCCGGAGCATTCAGTCACCATTGGGCCTGGCCCAGACGACGAGTTTGCAAACCAGCAGCAACGGATAGATAGCCGAGGACCTTCTCTGAAGCCATT
>NW_026944264.1:17560-29480 GCF_033297405.1 Parathielavia appendiculata
TGTCTCAATAGGAAAGGAAGCTGCATTAAAGGCCCAGAATTGCTTGTGAGATGGATGGTGGAGCGGAACAGAAGAGCGTTACGAGAATATGGTGGCGCTCGACAAGTATGGGAGACTTCGTAGCCGAGTTGTGTAGATAACGTTGATGTATAGACTGCTTCCCTGGGTGAGTTCTCTAGCCATCCCGAGATATTCTTTTTTAATAGTAGTTGACCTTAGACCGCGGCGACGGGCAACCTGGATTCCCCAAGGGCATGTGAACCCGTTAGAGCTGGACAGACAGCGATCGCTGAAGCTTTTCAAAGTTGTGTACCTTGTTTGCCGCTCAGGTACGTATCTTTTCTGCCGCTCCGGTACGTATCAATTCTGCCGCTCCGGTACGTATCTTTTCTGCCGCTCTGGTACGTATCTTTCTGCCGCTCCGGTACGTATCTATTCTGCCGCTCCGGTACGTACCTTTTCTGCCACCTAGGTACGGACCTTTTCTGCCGGTGGCGCAGATCGGTAACCCACGTGCTCGAAGCGGGTCTTACTGTCCTGGTGTGTACAGCGATACCGAACACAGCAAGTATGATGCTGTCCAGCAACCACGACGCAAGCGCCGTAGGGTGAGCGCTACAACCCATACAGCTGGAGGAATTGTCCCTCAGCAGCAGATCCGTCCATACTCCGGCGACTCCCCATCGCGAGAGGCTCAGAGATCATCCCGACGCCCAAATCGCCGGCACGGACACGGCATCGGCAATCCGCATCGTCGCAAGGATCTGCCTCGGAAAGGGACATTAAGACGGACAACCCCCCGCAGCAACGTTCGAGGAATTGCCTCTTGGAAGCGCGGTCCTCAAATGCGTTACAATGGACGGTTCGCCACCTACTTTTATGCTGCAGTTTACTTGGGGTCCATGCACAGAAGTTGACAGAACACGCAGCGGGTACCCTGGAATGGAGAATCGAGGCACTGTTTCCTCCGCAAAGAGGCACCGCCCGGCAAGACACAAGAGTAAAGGGATCGCGAAGAACGAGGGCATCACATCAAACGCCATACCGACTTCAACTTCAATAGGGCGAGATACACGCCAGCGGATGACGGGAAGATCCGTCAGCTGAAGGTGCAAGGACTGTCTTGGCCGCGACCGCTGAGTACTTCCCCGGGCGGACTGCCGGGGCCATTGAGGTGAGGTATTACACCAACCTTGAGACCGCCAATCCCTCTCAAAGTGGGTCTCGGCAATTGTATGATCACTCTTGGGGGCAGCCTCCCAAGTCGTTGACGACGCCGCCCAAGTCGTTGACGACGCCGGTGAGGAAGAGTACGAGGTAGAGAAGATCTGTGACCACCAGGGGAAGGACGACGGTGGCGTGAGACCGCTTGTGAGATGGAAAGGCGGAGAGGAGACATGGGAGCCCTACGAGATCGTGGCGGTGCACTTGACGTGTCACGGCACTGGACCGCCGATCCCTAGGTCACGTGGCACATTGCACTTAGCTTCAGGTTCATCCATCCATAGCTTCCTTTCCTCTTCATAGAGCAACGCAGTTATCTTCCCAGACCTACTATGGTTCTGTGACATGACGAGTATGCATGACCACAGGCATATGACATAACCATGAGAACAGGAACGGGGAATCCGTGACAGTGGTCATCTACATTAGGCTGTAGGCGACAGGTAACGTGGAATCCCAATAGCTTATAAGCGTATGTACCCCAAGATGCCATAATTCTAACAGAGGAAGGAATTGTCCAAGATTCCTTAGCGTAATGTCTATTGTGAGGAAAGGTGGTCCGTGCGCCTACTGACCTTCTTGCGCTACAGACGCGCATCCTGTATCTTCTTCTTCCTTTCCTCAGCTTTCGATTAGCAGAATTGAGTAGTATTTGCAGCGCCCTTGTGCCTCGCTATATATTGCTCGTCTCTCACATCTATAGGATTGTTGTGAGCGAAGAGAGAGTCTGAAGGAGGTCTACATTTTCTGCCATTTTTGTAGTACCTTTTTAGCCGTTAGGTACGTACCTTTTCTGCCACTACTATGATAGGTACGTACCCTTTCTGTCTGTTAGGTACGTACTCTTCCTGCCATTAGGTACGTACCTTTTTTGCCATTAGGTACGTACCTTTTCTGCCATTAGTGACGGCACGGCGCACCAGTGCTGGTCACATATCGCGCACATGGGTCACAGAGAGGCTGATTGATTGCGATTATCAGCTTGGCATTTGGCGACGATCACCCATCAGCAGTCAAACGACCCTCTTTGTCACGGTACCAAGTCCGCCCTTCTTAGGTCTGCTGAACCACGTGCCTTCGTGTACGTGGACCCCACACTAGCTGTATCTAGCCTCGGGTAGCTTCCTCTCGCGAGAGCTTCCTCTCTCCTCATCGCACAACATCCTCTCCTTGCACATGACTTAAGTAAGCAAAGCAGTGAATCACTGTGCTGGACTGTGCAGAACATTTGGCCGTGGGAACAGGCACGGTGTAAGCGCCAAGAGGCCCGAAAACGGGTCCCCAGACAATCGAACAGAGAGTAAAAAGCGGAAGCCGATTTCGCTAGAGACTATACAAACCGCTGCAGTCAGACACTTCTTTCACGGTGCTGCAGCCATTCCAGCGCTTAAAGATCCCTCAGCTTCGACGTCAGAATGGCTTCTCGGTCACCTGGCCCTGTTGGCGGACAGAAAGTCACCTTCCACAAGGGACTCTTTCCTGCGGTCATCTCGCTATCGCAAATAGTTCACTTATCCATCGAAACTTGCATGTCATTAGCAGTGACGTCGGTGGTCCGGACTGTCAATGTCTTATATTTGTCTTATAAAGAGCCGACCGGGGCCCACCGCCGTGCTCGCTGGCGAGTATGGCAGTGGGTCTTGTGTTCCATAATCAGAGCCATGACTCCTATTGGCCAATTTTAGCCAACGCGAAGATGTTCTTATGTACACGTGCATATCCCCCCGTTCTCCCGCGTTCTTCCCGTTCCTCTACAACGCTGCTTCCTGCTCTCTTCACGCTGCTCTCTCCTTCATCGATGTTTCAGATAGAACAATCAAGAGATGATTTGCGTCGTGTCCAAGAGGAGTTTAATGTTCTCTCGTCTAAAACTACCTCCCTCATCCGGACCTTATATACTCAACAAGGCGCTCAACCGGCGCTCCGCACCACACAACAACGGACAGCACAGCTTCAAGCTAGAGTTCCCAGTACGGAGACCTTGGAGGGCTTCCTACTCGATGCGGTCCAGAAATATCTTGAAGAACTTGACGAAAAGATTGAGAGCGTATTATCTAGCGTCAGTACATCTCTTAGATTTGACTCGGGTATCGGCAGTATCTCTCCTAGTACTACGTCTCCTAGCACCAACGCTCTCACCCGCGATACCTCGTCTAGCCATGACTCTTTTGTGATCGGCGCTACCGCTCCTCGTACAGAAGCTCCTGCCACAATGTCAACACCTTTCCGGCCAGCGGAAGCCATCCTTGCGACCACTCTCCTCTCGTCGTTGATATCTCTTCTCGTACCGACGCTCCTCCTTACAGCGAAACCCGTCCCAACGCTGACTCGGCCGTCATAGCCCACATCTTCCCCAGCACCAAGCCAGCGTCCAGCGCCTATATAGACAAGAGAAAGGTTTATGACCTATTTTTTATATCTGCCTGAGATCTGGCGTCCCTATGTGTAGGTTCCACCCGCCTCGCCAACTCGGTGTTGGGTTTCCCGAGTCCGTTGGGCTCGTCGAAGGTGAGGCCCCGGCATTCTAAAAGGCCTCGGTAGGCGTAACGGTAGACGGGGCGAACTTGAAGAGAACCCGCTGTCCGTAGCTGAAAAGGATATCACGGCCTATTGAGGCAGGAGGAAGTCGTTTAGGTATACCTGAGACAGTGATCGAGGTGGCCGACCGCCCAATCTAGCCGAACGACCGAGCCGCGCCCCAAAACCGAGCGCGAAAGTCCGCGAAGCGATGTAATCTCTTGAGGATGCGGCCACCACGTCGAGAAGAGCCATAAATAGTGTTACGCGGAGTGCCGCATCGAAAGGAGCACGCGGATCGGGAAGTGGGAGCGGAACCAACGGCCAGGTTGAAGCGGGGAAAACAGCGCTTCAGACGCTCCTAGAGGCAATCAATGAACAGCGAAACGAGACGCGGGACATAATCACCGTGAAAGAAATATGATCTGCGAGCTACGCGACGTGGTCAGCAAGCAGGAAGATCTTCTCCGGGAAATACTTGGAGTTCGTGGTCTTATAAGGAGCCAAAGATACAGAAAGCTAGAGACTTGCCGTTCATTAACTATTTTGCCCTATCCTCGTCTGTAGAGGTTCTGACTAGCCTCCTTTGTCCGCCGGACCTTCTCAGGTGTTTCAAACCTAAGCGCACATCCTGGCGGGGATAAACATGGAAAAGGTTCCATCTTGAAAAAACCGTGCCATAACGGCGTTCTTACACGTCAAGGGCCTCTGTCTCTTCCACGTTCATGTAAGGTTCCCACGTCATCTCTCCATCTTTCCACTTTACAAGGAGTTGCAAGCTGCCGTCATTTAGCAATCTGCGATTACAATCCTATACTACCTCATACTCTTCCTCATGGGTATTTTCAACCACTGAATGCCTTTGAGGATAACCGCAAAACATCCGATCTGGCCTTTGGGAGGAGGTGGTCTTGAGCTTGTTATAATACCTCACCCTGATGGCTCCAGGAGTACGTCCCGGAAGATGCTTGGCAATGTCGAGCTAGGACAGTTCCTGTTTCTTCAGCCGGTGGAGCTCTACATCTTCCCCTGGCGTGTATCTCGCCCTTTTTGAAGTCGAAATTGACGTGGCTTGAACTGCACTCTCCTTGCCCTTAGAGACGGCGTGCTATTTTGTCTTATGACGCGACGCCTCTTGGCTGAAGGGACGGTGGTTTGGTTCTCTCTTTCGTGGTAGCCCGTTCCGGGGTAGGTGAAGTCTCGTAGCTGTACAGATGGCTTGGTGATAGCCTGTTCAGGATGGCTAATGCTGTCATCGTCCGACAGTAATGGTATGCTCGCCTCACTCGTATCGTCACTTCCATCGGTAATTACATTGGTACCCCCGTCTGCTCGGGCGTGTTGGCAGATATGATTACCCCAAGCGTAGGACATTGAGACACAAACCTATACTAGTAATTCGATTGGGTTAGGATTTGTTGTAGGGAACGGCTAGATCGCACACGGCAACGGCTATATAGCACGGCGCTATCCCTGATTCGGCAGGGCTCCCGCGGTGCCCGTGCAGCAGTACAATCGTGAATTTCCTGACAGCTGCAAAGCGGGCCACAAGCCGGCGTCTGCCCAAAGCACACTACAGCAGCCGGCTGCTGCCCCAACTTCCCGCTTCAACTTCCATCCACAACCTGTTACCGCCAGAGATTGTCAGGTATGATTCCTGCCCTTGATGCCATTTGTGAAGCTGATGAAGCTGTTTTCAAACAGAATGGAAGCCATCGAGTCGTCGTCGGAAGCGCCCAGCCGCCCTTGCGGTCCCCCGCCGCCCGAAAGAGTGTACGCCAGTGAGGAGGCCGCCTAGCAAGCCATCCAAGCCCACGCTTCGGTCAACGGCTACAAGATGGTTAGAAATGGCCACAGTTCGGGCCGTGCCCGCTTCCGCTGCGCCAAGGGACGCAAGTACAAGCCTCGCCGGGGGTGATTTGTACGAGCCGGGAACAGCGGCGCCACGCGCAAGCGCGCGCATTATTGACGGATTAGATGTTCTGGATCCCGACTTCGAAGACGACCACGATGCTGCGCTGTCCGTCGCCAACGTTGCCGCCAGCGAGGCTCGCCAGGATGCTGCTAACCCGCAGTAGCTGACAATCGCAAGCAGCTGCATGGAGCACACTGCTAAGCCGTAAATGTGTAGTTCATAGTCAGTACCTTCAAGAATATCACAAAAGCAATGGGAACGAGCTCATGTTATTTGCGTTGACTTCAATTGAACGGATTGATCAAGCCGACGCAGCTTCTGTGCCTCCACTTGGCAGCTGTCAGGAAGTTCACGATTGTACCACTGCACGGGCACCGCGGGAGCCCTGCTGAATCAGGGATAGCGCCGTGCTATATAGCCGTGGCCGTGTGCGATCTAGCCATTCCCTTGTTGTATCATATACGAGCCCACCTACTAAGTCTAGCGGGGACAGAACGAAGTCCCAGCCGCTGACGGAAGCGCTGTAATCAGACTCGCTATTGCCAATCATGACTTCATCGTCCGGCCAATCCCCGGGCTCGCCATGTCGAGGATCTTGTGGATCCTGCAGCGGGGCCGCGTGTGGGAGTTCTGTGGAAGGGGCCTCTAAAGATCCGAGGGAGCTCTGGGCTTGCCGTCATGAAGCGAAACTTAGTGGCAAGGATTTGGTTGTCGGAGCAGAGACTCTCCATTGCATCAGTCAGCGAAGAGCACAGCTAGCCGGATTGAAACAGCTGCCACTGTTTTTCGAGGGGCAGATTAGTTTGGGGCACTACAGGTCCTGAAGTCGAGACCTTATACGCCGGGGCACAGGAGATTCCGCGGAGAAAGGGATGCTTCGCTACCCGCAACATCTTTCGTTGCCCACCCACAAGAGACCTCCTGTCTACTAATCACATAGACGTCTGGACCCCGCAACGGAATCGGCCCCACAATGGAATCCTGGCACCGCACCACCATTCCAGACATGACTAACTTCAACTCAACACAACTCATCCACTTCTGGGCCAAAATCAACATGACCGCTATCCGGGAAGAGCTTATTCAATTGGCTATAGCCGAGGTTCAAGAAGGCCTTTGTTCACAGAAAGATGCAGCGGAAAAGTACAGCATCCCACAGTCTACCCTGAACCGACGGCTTCATGGCGCCCACCCTCGACAACAAGCCAAAATCCACGAACAACGGCTCAGTCCTGTGCAAGAGAGGCATGTAGTCGACTGGTGCCTCAATGAAGAAAAGTCTGGAAGGGCTCCTAGACGCAGCCAGGTGGTGGCTTTCGCGCAGGCCATCTTGGCTGAAGGAGGTGATCATCAGCCCCTGGGTGCTAGATGGATCGACCGCTTTCTACGCCGCCACCATGCTGTCAAAACTAAGAAATCAGCTCTGTTGGAAAGCTCTCGTACGAAAGGCTCTACACGGGACGCTTACCAAGATTTCTATGAGAGGCTGGAGTTCCATATCCGCGATAAGAACATCGTACCCGCGAATATCGCCAACCTTGACGAGCATGGCATGCAGGAGCTCGAAACTACGGCCGGCACAGTCATTGGCAGTTCCCTTACAAACAGGGCTTATACAACTAGCTCTGATACAACTACATGGGTTACTGTCCTTGAGTGTGGCACTGCAGAGGGGGTAAGACTATCGCCAACCGTAGTCTTCACCGGGGCTTCCCTTCAGGGCCAATGGTTTCCTGCTAAAGCTGAACTAGAGGCAGACTTCCCAGATTGGAAGTTTGACTACAGTCTCACTGGCTGGAGCAATAGCCAGATTGCCTTGAAGTGGCTAAAAGAGGTGTATCTGCCACAAACCAAGCCTCAAGGTGACGAGTGGAGGTTACTGGTCCTCGACGAGCATTCCAGTCATACAACCGGCGACTTCATGGCTACAGCTTGGCTAAACAAGGTTCAGTTGGTCCATCTGCCTGCTCACACCTCCCACAAAACACAGCCTCTCGACCGCAGTGTTTTCTCAGCTCTGAAAAACTACTTCCGGCAAGCTACCAAGGCCCTGGCAAGCTTCACAGCATCTGCTGCCGTGAACAAGCGACGGTTCCTCTATTGCTATAGGGATGCATCTAGGCTTGGAATGTCTGCTAGGAATATTATCTCTGGGTTTAGGAACACCGGTATTTGGCCGCTGGATCCATCCAAAGTGCTGGAAGACTCCGAGGCAGTCCTGGAAAGTCAGGCTCTTCCTGCACGGCCGGAAACACCACCCCCTAAGCCTACGACTGAGTTCTGGACACCTCAGAAGAGCCAGGACATCCGTATACACCAGCAGGGTGTAAGGGAAGGCATGGAAGCTGGTGGACGGCTGACAAGGACTCTGTTGGCCAAGGCAGGCAAGGCCCTAGATGCTAAGAACGCTGAGATTGCATCTTTAAAAGCCCAGGTTGACCACTTGACGAAGGAATTGGAGGCTTACGAGCCACAGGGCCGTAAGAAGGTAAAAGAGAATGTCAATGATAAATTTGCGAGGATCGAGGATATTATCCAGGCAAAGGAGGATTCGATGAAGTCCCCGATGAAGAAAAGGAGGAAGACGCGACAGAACAGCCACGCAGTCGAGGAGGCCGAGGAGATAATTGTGTGTAGTTTAGAGACTATTCGCCGGGCCGAAGAGGAGTAGAACCATCAGATTTGTGTGTAGATTGCTTGCAAATTGGATGAGCTAGATGTCTTTTATTAAGGTGGTGATGGTGGTGCCAAAATTCCATTGTGGGGTCGATTCCGCTGTTGGGTCCACACGTCTAAAACAAAAATTGAAAAGCGGAGGCAGATCTCGCTAGTGACTGTACTGTTCTAGTGCTTCAACTCTGTAATGTGTAAGGACTCTTTTTTTGGATTCTAACTACGCATTTTAGTTCGGGGTAGTTGGTTTGTTCGTGACGCAACCCGACAGATTGAATTAAATTGGAGAATCAAATTCGGGTTTTAATCAGGTTAGATGAGGGGTGTGTTTCTAACAAGGGAACAGCGCCTCCGTTTTCAGCAGACAGAAGGGACGGAAAGGCATACAGAGATCCAGTTAAACGTCAGCAAACGGCGGAGCTTCTAACCCCACTTGGACCATTGGCTAAGGGCAACCAGACCATGCCGCCAGTATCGTACAGAATAAAAGCGAGGCGAATGTACAGTAACTGATGCAAGGCTATATTGCCCCAAAGAAATCCTTTATGAGCTGCGGCAAGTCTATGGGGTGTAAAACGCATCGAAGTCCAGGGAGTGGCCTGGGTTTAGCGCAGAACGACCCTCTCATAGTAAAGCAGCATATAGTTTCCTTGGAAACAGCCACATGGCATTCCACATACAACGCTTTATGCCGTGGCAATCTAAGGGTGTTAAAGAGTGTTGAAGGCGGTGACACACGGAGCCAGGAGCTCGTCTCTGGTTATGTCGTAGGCCTCTGCTCCAGTACTTGAGGTCTGATCGCACGCCTATACTTGTCATCTTGCTCTCCTTAGCAATGTGATTATAAGTGCGAGCTAACCTGACCTCGATGCATGCCACATCACCATTACACTCTTTCTTTCGCAAGATCTTGATCTTCGCCACTTCGCTCCCTAAATTGCTTATTGTCACGGCACGGCTGGTTGGGTTGGTTACAGCCTGGCGACAGGTGCAAAGACAGCTTCATAGTGCAGCCAGTGATTCGATCTGTCGGATTGAATCATTTGTACCCTTTTACGGGAACATGGCGCATGTGATGGGCTGAGCCCATGATGGCCTCGGCAACCCTCGGCCGTGGTATCATGATAACGTCATCCTGAAGCAGGCAGTGTCTGTGTGTTCCGGAGCATATAAGAGCTGCCCTCTCTTCCTGTCATCTAGTTCTCTCTTTTCTTCTTCTCTCTCCATTCGAGACAAACTCGTAGAGTCGTCACCAGCTAGTTGCAATATACTCCTGGGACCGTTACGCGCAACGGTATGGCTGCACGTTGTGTGCCGTGACACTTATCAGTTCCCTCTATGGTTCTCTCGATCATTCCTTTCCCGCACCATTGCTCAACCGGCGCGTATCGTCACAGTCAAAGCGTGTATATTGAGCAGGCTATATGGAGGACTCTGCCGAGTATACCCAGAGTTGGAGAGGAGAAGAAGGTGACAGCAGAATCCTGTGGTACTGGAAGGATACTTTGTATACCCAGTAGACGCCATGCTCATCGGTGGGCGCGCTGCAGGTAGGTCTGCAGACTCCACGTAGGCTTGCTATCGCTGAGGGCTTCCGAGGCCTCTACCGGGCTCTGCCTCTCACATGTTCTTTTTTATCTACGGGGTAGACGCTAATGTCAGATCAGGATATAGAATCTAACACTTCGCAGGGCTATCTTCAAGGCCACGAACTATGTACGATACAGTCGACTCGGGGTAGTTTTATTACTTCAGGTTGCAAATATCTTGTAACTAACTAATGCTAAGTATCCGTTCTACTGCATGGCACTAGGTTACTCTCCAGTGATATACTATCCTCCTATGGGATCAAAATCAGTAGACACTTGCTTGGTCACCTCTGTCGCTGACGACCTCTGATTTCGTCGCTCAATGTCAGCTGGCGTTTTCCTGACCGGTACAGGGTAGGTTCTTTCCTATACTATAGTAAGCCACTGAGCCAGCGGGCCTTAACGTGTTTGTGTCCATACGATCTCTGCGGATGACAATGGAAAGGAAGGTGTCACGGCGATTGCGCCGTGCCTGCTAGGACCCACGGGTGGAACCCGGCATGTGGACAGCACGGGCCCCTGTGGGTTAAATATTCTGCACCTCGCTGCCGCGACATCTGTTCGTAGCTCCTCGAGCTACGTCTTGACAATCAAGCCTGCCCGTACCTGACGGAATAGAGCTTAGCCTGTAGTTTAGCCCGAATACAATTGTCATTGGATTGTCCGCCTGTCCCGCCGTGACAGGATGGATGGATTTGATTTCGCCCGGAGGCACTAAGCCTAAAGGGCCTTGGCACGCTAAATACATACATACGATTCGTCCGCTTCTCCCATGATCTCGCACAAGCCCTTTGAGTTGCCCTTTGCGCAAAGCTTCCCAATACCTCTTGCCTCTTCTCTTGCCTTGATTGTTAGCAGATCGTCTTGGAGGTTACGTTCTCCAAGTGTTCAGCGTCCCATCTTCAGCAGCTAAAGCGGGATCTGCTGGTTGAGGCTGTGTGGTGTTAGTGTAGTGTCCCCCCTACTGTGACTGATTCAGTCCTTGCCTTGCTCGCCATCCGCATCCAATCTCCCCGTCGCCATTGCGTATTTGATTGTCTCTCGGACCGCTTTCATGTCCTCGCCTGGTCGCTGAGCAATGCAGCATGCCTTCTCTCAGATCGATCCATCTCACGCATCGGAACAGAAAGTGGTCCACTGTTTCCCTCGCATGTCCACAGGCACAAATATCTGACTCGACCGCTCCAATCCTGC
The DNA here is from genome assembly GCF_033297405.1 of Parathielavia appendiculata. Lineage (NCBI taxonomy): Eukaryota > Fungi > Ascomycota > Sordariomycetes > Sordariales > Chaetomiaceae > Parathielavia > Parathielavia appendiculata. The sequence continues at coordinate 28,673 of NW_026944264.1, forward strand.
TCAGAAAGCCGTTCAGCCTCGCCATTCCGGTTCGGAGTTGTGCCAAGATACAGGCCTCTCTTCGCTTCAGCTTATCATAGAGGTCGCGAGTGTGCTTGCCAGGTAGTGCCACGTCCATAGCCTTTGAGAACTTGCCCACGCCTTCAGGAAGAGCTCTCTCCTGTCGCTGTTTCGCCAGTGCCAGCCTGATTGCGGTGGACTTGGCCTGGGGCATTTGGAGGTTGGGTGTGCCTCCTTGCCTTGCAGCTCTTTGCGCCGCCGCCTTGGCCTCCAACCCCAACGCGAAGTTGGCTTCTGCTGGTATCCACAGGAAGTCAACCGAGTTTCCTCTCCGTCGATGCAGCCTTGCTAACTCGTATATTTGCCGTATGATGCCTTAGCCGGACTGTTGTCGTGGTTGTCTGATCGCTGCCAGCGCCGACTGGTTCCTGGTAACGATGGTGATGTGCCTGTGGCAAACGCCGGCTGGCAGGCTCTCCAAGGCCTTTGCGATGGCCTTAGAGTCGCTAGATTGTTCTCCCTACGAACTAGCTAACTAGCTGCACAGACCTGCCTCGTAGGGCAACCTAGTCAGAGAGGCAAGGCCAGACCTCCCTACCGGACCTCTTCGGCCACGGGACCCTAAGGTTTGCACCTTAAGCCCTCCGCAAGAGGCAAAACCTTACAGAGCTTCGTAGGCGACACCACAGCAGCCTGCGCAGGGCTGGGGCCCGGGTGCGAGCCGGGTACTTGGCATCTGCAAAGCCCCCTCTCTCTTGGAGAACCGACACGCGCGTCCGTCCTCTCCGGCCAGCTACACTGCTCCTCG
>NW_026944264.1:29490-33122 GCF_033297405.1 Parathielavia appendiculata
TAGGTTCTTTCCTATACTATAGTAAGCCACTGAGCCAGCGGGCCTTAACGTGTTTGTGTCCATACGATCTCTGCGGATGACAATGGAAAGGAAGGTGTCACGGCGATTGCGCCGTGCCTGCTAGGACCCACGGGTGGAACCCGGCATGTGGAAAGCACGGGCCCCTGTGGGTTAAATATTCTGCACCTCGCTGCCGCGACATCTGTTCGTAGCTCCTCGAGCTACGTCTTGACAATCAAGCCTGCCCGTACCTGACGGAATAGAGCTTAGCCTGTAGTTTAGCCCGAATACAATTGTCATTGGATTGTCCGCCTGTCCCGCCGTGACAGGATGGATGGATTTGATTTCGCCCGGAGGCACTAAGCCTAAAGGGCCTTGGCACGCTAAATACATACATACGATTCGTCCGCTTCTCCCATGATCTCGCACAAGCCCTTTGAGTTGCCCTTTGCGCAAAGCTTCCCAATACCTCTTGCCTCTTCTCTTGCCTTGATTGTTAGCAGATCGTCTTGGAGGTTACGTTCTCCAAGTGTTCAGCGTCCCATCTTCAGCAGCTAAAGCGGGATCTGCTGGTTGAGGCTGTGTGCTGTTAGTGAGCTCCACTATTGCGACTGATACAGTCTCCGTTGTTCCTCGTCTGCATCCAATCTCCCCGTCGCCATTGCGTACTTGATCGTTGCCCGGACTGCTTTCATGTCTGGCGACCACATCTTTGGATCCGATGGCGCTTTCCCTCCAAGGTAGAATGAGAGGCTCCCTCGTCTTGTCACTGTACATCGCAGCATGTCTTCCCTCAGGGCTGTCCATCTCACGCATCGCAGCAGAAAATGCTCCACTGTTTCCCTCGCTTGGCCGCAGGGGCAGAAGTCTGACTCGACCGCTCCAATCCTGCTCAGAAAGCCGTTCAGCCTCGCCATTCCGGTTCGGAGTTGTGCCAAGATACAGGCCTCTCTTCGCTTCAGCTTATCATAGAGGTCGCGAGTGTGCTTGCCAGGTAGTGCCACGTCCATAGCCTTTGAGAACTTGCCCACGCCTTCAGGAAGAGCTCTCTCCTGTCGCTGTTTCGCCAGTGCCAGCCTGATTGCGGTGGACTTGGCCTGGGGCATTTGGACGTTGGGTGTGCCACCTTGCCTTGCAGCCCTTTGCGCCGCCGCCTTGGCCTCCAACCCCAACGCGAAGTTGGCTTCTGCTGGTATCCACAGGAAGTCAACCGAGTTTCCTCTCCGTCGATGCAGCCTTGCTAACTCGTATATTTGCCGTATGATGCCTTAGCCGGACTGTTGTCGTGGTTGTCTGATCGCTGCCAGCGCCGACTGGTTCCTGGTAACGATGGTGATGTGCCTGTGGCAAACGCCGGCTGGCAGGCTCTCCAAGGCCTTTGCGATGGCCTTAGAGTCGCTAGATTGTTCTCCCTACGAACTAGCTAACTAGCTGCACAGACCTGCCTCGTAGGGCAACCTAGTCAGAGAGGCAAGGCCAGACCTCCCTACCGGACCTCTTCGGCCACGGGACCCTAAGGTTTGCACCTTAAGCCCTCCGCAAGAGGCAAAACCTTACAGAGCTTCGTAGGCGACACCACAGCAGCCTGCGCAGGGCTGGGGCCCGGGTGCGAGCCGGGTACTTGGCATCTGCAAAGCCCCCTCTCTCTTGGAAAACCGACACGCGCGTCCGTCCTCTCCGGCCAGCTACACTGCTCCTCGGAACTACAGCTTCCTTGCGGCGGCAACACCACACATTTGTTCCACAGCCGAGGCACCCATACCCGGTGCAATCCATCCGCGGCTTCATCCCATACTGTAACCTGCGCCCGGAAACAAGGGGACGTAGCCTAGCCACGCGTACAGTCCAACAGGTCCCCCGCCGAGGCAACAGCTGTTTCGCTCCTGTGGCCCGGGTGCGAGCCGGGACCGCAACTCTACTGCCCTCCCCTCGGTCCAGCATAGCCGCCACGGCCCACCTGCCGCCGGGCGCAACCCCGACTTCCAGCTTCCCGTTGCACCGCGAGGGTCTCCCCACGAGGCCGAAGCCGCAGTGCCGACCGTGTCTTGCAGCAGGCCGTCGAAAAAAGCTGCCACACCGGCGCAGCTCCCTCCATCGCACTGCCACTAACCTGCCCTGATCCACTATTGTAGTTCCTCCTTTTGTAGTGTGCTGTTTGTCAAGAGGGCGAAGCGCCTCGCAGGAAGGCCGGCCGCCCGTGTGCCTCCCCTTAACGAACCCGTCACCTTCCTTCTCCTCGGTCGATTAACAACTCTTGCAATCGGAGTCGTACAGCAGCTTTCGCTCCAGTCCTCGTAGCGTCGTCTCACCGGTCGGTTTTGCCGCCAAGACTCTTGACTTCGCTCTCCCAGAACTGGGCAGGGCCGGGGGTGCCCTGTCTCTTCTTCAGAACGTCGAAAGAGTCGGGTAGGTTTCGTACCCAGTATCCCCCTGATCTTGCAAAGTTTGTTGCAGCTTGTTCTTGTCGTCGGTGTCGCTAAGTCGCGGTTGTCGGGCGGGGTGGTGAGGGATTTCCGGGCGCTCAGAAACCTCACTTCTGATCCTCGAAATCGACGTCTTCGGCCGCCAACAGGCCGCGCAGTAGCTGCGCGGAGCTGCAACCCTCTGGAAATGAAAGACCAGGTCACAAAGGACCTGTCTTCCAATTTTTGCGATGCCCGACCGCCTGCGCGCGCGGCCCCCGATGTTCCTTCACCGGGAAGGGGTGATGTCTGGCAGTGTGTGAATGCCCGTCCAGAGTTTGATGGCCCGCTTCCAGAATCGATCTTGTGCGGTGGTGATATGGGCTTCCGCTTCCGCCACGCTCGTTGATTGAGGAAGGTCCCCACGCTTGAAATAGACAATAGCTCTAGAGAACGCCCTGAGTTGCGTCTCCGCTGCCCGTGGTTTGAGCCAAGCTACGTTAGCACTTTCATTGATTGGCAGAAAAGGTACATACCTAACTGGCAGAAAAGGTACGTACCTAACTGGCAGAAAAGGTACGTACCTAACTGACAGAAAGGGTACGTAGCTAATGGGCAGAAAAGGTACGTACCTAATGGCAGAAAGGTACGTACCTAATGTCATGGCGAGGCACTGCCCAAGAGGGACGGAGCCGCAAGCAGCTATCTCTATTGACTAAAGACAACAAGTATGAAGAAGGAAAGGAGGAAGGGCTAAGGTACATGTCCTAAAAGTGTCACGGGCTTTGGTCAGGGGTTTACGGTACAGGGCTAGGTCTGGGGAATGATTGCAAGCTTGAGACAATGATTTGCACTTACATGCACAACCGATCATCATGGATTCAGAACATAGGGCTAGTTGTGATGCTAATCTAATGACGCTAAGTCCCGAGCCACGTCCTGGTATCGTTCGTGCTGAACGCCAAACACAGCTTTAACTCCCGCCTTGACAACGTAGATACAATACCCTAGCTTCGGAAAGGTTGCCCAACTGAGTATATAGTTTGGCGAGGCTCTGGATCGTATTGAGGGCCGGAATATAGAGATTGACGTCTTCCGGTCCCAGCGCCTTCTCGTAGCCTCGAAGTGCCCGCTTGTACATGGCTTTGGCGTCGCTGAGCCGGCCCTGATCTGCACAGAGAAGGCCGAGGTTGTTGACCGTGTCTAGCGTCGACGTGTGTTCCGGTCCCA
>NW_026944264.1:33611-51754 GCF_033297405.1 Parathielavia appendiculata
GTCGACGTGTGTTCCGGTCCCAGCGCCTTCTCGTAGCCTCGCAGGGCCCGCTCGTACATGGCCTCGGCGTCGCCGAGACGGCCCTGATCTACATAGATGTTGCCGAGATTGTTGACCGTGTCTACCGTCGACGTGTGTTCCGGCCCCAGCGCCTTCTCATAGCCTCGAAGTGCCCGCTCGTACATAGCCTCGGCATCGCTAAGCCGTCCCTGAGTATTATAGAGGTTGCCGAGATTGTTGACCGTGTTTAGCGTCGACGTGTGTTCCCGTCCCAGAGCCTTCTCGTAACCTCGGAGTGCCCGCTCGTACATAGCTTCGGCGTCGCTGAGCCGGCCCTGATATAAGAAGAGATTGCCTAGGGCGTGCAGAATCCACTCGTCCCCTTCCATAATCGATATTCCTTCCATCACCACCATCTGCAAACAACGATCGGCATGTTGTATCAGCCGCCGTTGTACCAACCCAGTATCCGCACTCCGTGTCCATCGGCACATGCAACCCCACGCACCTCATCGCCAGCTGCGCCATTTCGATATCCCTCACCTCGTTCAGCACGTGTACCGTCCATGCGTGTACACAGCCATGCATGCCGTACCCACGCGACTCCGTCCCCAGTCCATTCGACGACGTGTCCGCTTCGACCAGCCCGTAGTCGCACAGCACTCGAATCGCCTCTGTAAAGTTGAGCACGCCCCCCGTCAGTTCTCGAAACCATTGCGGCCCACTCAAGCGGCCCCTGAGCAGCAGCTCAAACCACAGATCCTCGTTGCCGAAGTACACCCAGAGCCGCAGTAGCCTCGCCGACGTCGTGTTCTGCTGCTCTATCTGCGCGTACGAGATGTCCCATGTAGAGTACAGGGCCAGGTTTTCATACGAGAGGAGCCCTGGGGTAGTCTTCTGCAGGCGGAGCCACGACTTTCGGTACATCTCGAGGTATTCGGCGAAAGTCGTCGCCACGTTATCGAGATAGGCGCCAGCGGTCGAGAGGGCAAGCGGCAGTCCGTCGAGTTCCCACGCAAGTTGAACTGCAGCGGCATCTACAGACCACATTTAGTCCCGTTTCACATTCCATTCACGTCTTGTTCATGGCCGTTACATACCCTTGCGTAGATCGTGTCTGTTCGAGGAGTAAGCCAGAATCTCAAGGCTGTCCTCAAGGTCTTTCAGCTTCCCAATCGGGATGCGATGGCCGACCGTGACTCTGGATGACCGCGTCGTGATGACGATAGCGCCGTGATGAGCATCGGGAAGAAACGGCCGGATGTCGTACCCTTTGGCGACGTTCGCATCTCTATCGCCCTCCAATCCCCCGCCCTGCCCCTCGTTTGGCCCACCGTCTCCACCTCCGCCTAGCCTCGGATTGTCGTAATTGTCGTAGATAACCAGCCAGCGGTCGTTCTTGTCGCTGTCGAGCCACCACTTGACGGCCTGTACTGCTTCGTTGAGGTCGCGGCTCTCTACCGCATTCCTTACATAGACGACCGACGGATGTTCGCGTAAAATGCGGTCGGCGGCTCTCGCGAATCCCTGCCTCAGCGACGTCTCGTCTCTGGCATTCAGCCAGAAGACGGCTGAATAGTCTTCCCGGTGTCGTTTGGCGTAAGCCGCGACCAATTGGGTCTTGCCCATCCCTCCCACCCCATGTATCACGGCGGTCCGCCTGCCGCGGCCTTCGTCATCTGCGGGGTCATCGCCTGACACCCCACCAAAAAAGACCTTCAATATCCACTTGATCTACCAGGTACTTCCGACAGGAATGAGTCACAAAGCTTCCCTCGTCATCGGTACAATGAGGAAAGCGATTTATGGCTGAACCGTGATCGGTGTGCTGGTAGCATCAACATTCCCACAGCTAGTGCCAAGACCGGACAGTGACTGTAAAGCACAGTAGAAATGTGCGATGTAAAGAGTGCATTGTGGAGCTTATCGACGCAGCGAGTGGGACCCACCAACAACCCCGCGTGCAGCCATCTGCCTGTCAATCACCCTCACTTTCCAGCTTGTGCGGCTTTTCGAGTCCTGTCTAGATTTTCGTTCGTCTACTGCATCCCATCCCTGAGCAACAGAGTCGACGAGAATTTATCATTATGGAATCACCAACTTCCATAGCATCACCCGAGCTTGCCCGGGTCGTTTGGGCGTCTCATATCCTGTCCTATATGAATCCTTATACTGAGACTATTTCAAACAAAGACCACCTACAGAAGACGTGCGCAGGTTTACCCCTAGATGCGGACAGTGATGAGGAGGCAGATTCTGACGAAGACGTCGATGCCGAAATATTAACGCAAGACACGGATCTTTTGACGCCACATGACACCAATGTTCGCAAAAAGTTCCTTAACGGCGTAGCTGAGCTTCTCTCCCACTCAAAGGGCGGTGCGACCGTCACCGCGGCAGCTCTGAGGGAAAGCGAGGATTTGGTCGAGGTGGATTTGTCGCGAAATGCCGGATTCCGAACAGATGATGAGGAGTATTTGTCTTCACTGACAGGATTCCTGGCCGCCGGGAGCAGTGGTGAGTAGCGTGTCTATGCTTTTTTCGCCTTGATATCTCGGGACTAAATCAGCCAAAAGTCGACGCAGAGGCCAGGCGAGACGAGACCATACAATTCTTACACTCTTTTATCGCCAAGACCATCGACTACAATGCGAGCAGACTCGACTCTTGTATTCAAAAGACACAATGCTTGGTAAAGCGGGTGCTCATTCCTCTCCCTGTCCCAGAACGCCTAGCGTCTGGGCCGGAACGGCCTTGTCTTCTGGGGTGTTGCGCCGCAGCAGGGATATCAACTCCAGCCGCTGTACAATCATTATTCTGGAAGATCCGTTCCTTCAATATGTTGGAAAGGGACAGCAGTCGAGCCCGTACCGACCGGCGAGAGATGGTAGCTTTGGCAAGTGGTGCAATTCGTTCCCCTGACAGTGCACGGATACAACTCGGGTCACTTGCGCCCTCCGTGGATTCGAGCAAGCTTCTCTTGTGGTGGAAACAATTGGCGCGACCGGTTACAATTCTCCGGACACTGGTCACCATCACGCAGCTGTTGCCCAACTTTCGCACAATCCGATTCATCCCCCTGAAGGTGCCGCCTCTTATCAAACTAGGAAGTCATCAGATCCCCTCAATCGCCGAAGCCTGGCAAAATCTCGGCCTCCCCTGCAGCTTGAACGCTTTTATTCCGGCCTCAGCAAGCCGAAAAACTCGCTACTTCAGAGATGACTGTTCCCGTCAACTTCACAACCATTGCGAAATCCAGCTTCTCATGCGATACGAAGCAGACCCTTCATTGGCACCCACATTGGCATACTTCGGTTGCAGCAAGAAGGCGTGTTTCCTCTGCGATGAATTCATCGCGCTGTCACCCTTGAAGCCCGGTGTTCGAGGCAGACATGGAGTTTGCCATCCGAATTGGGCTGTATCTGCCTTGCCCCCGGGATCCGGTATTACGGCACGCGATAGACTGAACAAGCTGTGTAACGTTATCAGGAGACAGATCCAATTGCTCCTACAGCCCGGGCCTCGGTCACCGCCTAATATCGTATACCAGTCATCCGCTGTTTCGGACCTGAAAACGGCCGACATGATACATCTAACGCATAGGGCTGCTGATCGAGAAACGGTCGAGAAAGCCGCCAAGGAGTATCGGGAAAAGATGCAGATTTTGTAATGCCAACTTGAGACTCCTTAGCCCCAGTTTCATGCTGCTAACCCTTTGATTTTGCCCAGGCTCGACCCCAGGTCTCAGAGACCGCAGGAAATCTACTGTCGAGACATACGCACACTTTGCGTCATGTGTCAATGGCCTGGCCGACGGTGTTGCGGTTGCTTTGCAATCTCTTACTGTTCCAAGAGATGCCAGACAATTGACTGGCCATCTCACAAGATACTGTGTCGCAAGTTCGTTCCCTTCCTGGAGGCCCGCCCGTCAGAGGACTTTCGGGTAGGAATCTACTTCCCAAGAGACCAGGGCTCGCCGCGGCTCGTTTGGGTTCCCTTTGAGCATACAGAAGGACCGATGTACCAGCCCTTTTTTGACCATTTTCTTGGCTCACTACCTTTTCCGGAAAGACTACTCTGGACTCTCCCTTTCAGGACGAACAAACGGCGGGGAATCGACTTAGGATATTGGATGACGATCTACTACGCCGACTACGATAAGACCATCAACAAATCTGTGCACAGAGCCGTGGAAGCGTGTATCGGCATGACTGTCCCAAAAACCACTTACGGCAACTACGTCGTCATGAACGGGCCCTCACACCGTGGCGCCGCTGAACACAGCGACATGACACTTATGGACTTCCGGTACACGCTCGACTTCTTCAGTACGTATTTCGACGACACGATCCATGACATTCCTAGCCAAAATTCGGTCCGAGCTCTCAAAATCTGCAGCCCACTTGAGCATGAGCTCTACGGACGGGAGACCTTTGCTTCGGTTTGGGTGGATAGGGATTTTAACGGGAGCATGAGCGATGTCTCGGATCTGTCTATGGCGCTAATAGGTTTTGAGATCAGAGTGTGCCAAGTGAGGGAGACGGAGATGGAGCGCCAAAGTGATGCCGAGGCCGAAGGTGGTAACTGGGAGAATCCATATGCCAAGGCGCTTATGCTTGAAATAGATCCATTTGAAGAGCGATGGGGTATATCCGACAACTGGAATACGAAGGGAAGTGCGATTCTCTTGCGGGAGGATCGCCAGAATCTAGATACGGAGCTGGTGGAGGTAATGTGCCGGTACTGTGTTGAGGTACTACAACCCCTGTTTGAGAAATCTCGCAATGGGGAGGTCTCCCGTTCCGAAGTTCTCGCAGAGATCTCAAAAGAGAAATTGACTGCATGGGTGAATAAAGAGGGGGATAGACGGAGAGAAGGTGGTCAAACGATCATTAGAACTTGAGTTTGTTCAAGGGACGGTTAACTATGTGATATATTCAGACTGGTATTGTTATCCCTCGCAACCGTCTTCCTTGAAGATTCTAAACCCTTCCATGTGAACTCTAAACATCGCCTACCGAAAATCTTTCATAGCGTTCAGTGCCGAGGGCAGCAGGTAGTTAGACATGTTGCCAATGTGAGGAGCGGAATAACAGGGGGCGGTGCACGAACATGTCGCCACTCCGAAATGGGAGAGGAGCTCGGTCATACACAAATGGGAGTCAATCGCGAGGTGCGATTATGGATGTTATCGCAGTTGTATCAAGGGTCGTAAGTCCGAGGGCATGGGCAAAAAAGTCCCTGGCCACCATGCCCCTTCCGGTTTGAGGTTGGCAGCCTTTCTGACATGGCTGCTGCAGCTTCGGGATGGGCAAGAGTGTTCGGGGGAAAAAAGGGTAAGGGAGGAAAAGGACAAAGACTTGGGTTGGGGTCCTGTGGGGTGGTGATGCGGGGTCAGGCGGTGGCAGTGATGCAGTATCCAGACAGGTGTGGTGAGGTGTGGGTGACTCGCGGACGGATGGGCAGCAGCGGCGGGTGAAGCCAAAGAATGCATCCGCAGGGCCGGGTGCCGAGTGCACGACCGGACGTGATTCCCAGAGCCAGGTAACTCGCAATGGCACCGTTTCTTCTATCCCCACCTGCTTCTAGGGCTGACGGCAATACGGATGATATTTGAAAGGAATGTTGGAGGTTAGTAGTAGTTGTCTGGGATACAGAATAGGGAGATGTCAACCGTGGGTGGATTGCTTGGTGGTTGGAAAGCTAAGCTTCTGGAGAGGAAACTGGGGCAAGGAAGGCACGTGGTCCCGCGGTCTATCGCGACACTTCGAGCAATCAGGAGGCACGATCAGGACCCACAGCGACTTGTCAAGATTCGACGAGTTGCTGTGGGTCTTTGGCACTAACCCAAACGAAGGCTCGTTGGGTTGGCACAAGGCTGTCCCAACAACACGTCCACCCCGCAACAGGTTGGCTTGAGCGTGAGGACGCAAGTCATCAACACCGCTCGGAGACTTATGACGACTTCACGACAGCACTAGCCGATACTCTGCGCAACATCAGTCATGGCTGAGCAGGATGCAAGGACGCTCCTAGACGCAGCCCATCGATCGCCGACACTAGATGGATGGATTTTATTTCGCCCGGAGGCCTAAAGGGCCTTGGCACGCTAGCTACATCCGGATCATCCCATTTTTGCCTTGGTCTCGTACAAGCCCCTACGGTTCTCTTCCATCAACGCCACCCCATGCCTCTTTTCAGTTGTGAGCAGATCGACTTGGAGGCCGCGTTCCCCAAGTGTTCAGCGTCCTATCTTCAGCAGCTAAAGCGGGACCTGCTGGTTGGGCCTGTGCGGTGTTCGTTAGGCTCCTTCACTGCGGTTGGCTCGGTCCTGGCTCGTCGTCCGGGTCCAGCCTCCCCGTTGCCATCGCATATTTGATCGCCGCGCGGACCGCTTTCATGTCTGGTGACCACTGCTTCGGATCTGATGGTGCTTTCCCTCCCAAATAGAACGAGAGGCTCCTTCGTCTTGTTGTTGTGCACTGTAGCATGTCTTCCCTCAACGCTGTCCATCTCACGCATCGCAGCAGGAAGTGTTTCACTGTTTCCCTTGCGTGTCCGCAGGCACATCGATCGGATTCGACCGCTCCTATCCTGCCTAGGAAGCGGTTCAACCTTGTCATTCCTGTGCGGAGTTGCGCTAACACACTGGCCTCTCTTCGCTTCGGCTTGTCATAAAGGTCGCGAGTGTGCTTGCCTGGCAGCGCTGTGTCCATGGCCTTTGAGAACTTGCCCACGTTCTCTGGGAGTGCTCCCCCTTGTTGATATCTGGTTATTGCGAGCCTGATCGTTGTCGACTTTGCCTGGTGTGGTCGGCAGTCTGGTGCTGGTCCTTGCTTCGTCGCTCTCTGTGCTGCCGCTTTTGCCTCTGCTCCCAGCGTGAAGTCGCTTTCCGCTGGAATCCACACGAAGTTGACCGAGTTCCCTCTTTGCTTTAGTAGTTTCGCCGACTGGTAGATTTGACGTCGTGGTGGTTTGATGGCTGCAAGCGCCGACAGGTTCTGGAGATGACGGTGACGTGCCTGTGGGAGATGCTAGGCGGTGTGTTCTTTAAAGGGGGGAAACCTGGGGAGCCATTTCTAGCTCCAGTCAAGACAGCACTTCGCTGCAATGGCTCTCGGGTGAGCTAATGCAAGCTACGGCCTAAGCTTGTGCTCTAGGCTTCTCTGTAGATAAATACCCTACTCTCCTCCTTCCAACCGCCAGCTCACTGCTTCTTACAGTGCGATATCTTTTGATCTGTCCATCCGGTCAGCTCAATTCAGCCAAAGCAGTCATTACGTATCACAAAGTATTAGAACTCTACAGATCATCCGTGTTTCCTGCTATCTATTATTCGAGGACATACACCACATTCCGAGGCCAGGTCGACTACACAACACAATGGCAAAAAGATTCAAAGTTTTCCTGGATGTTAAAGGAGACGGGTGGACAGACCGCAGGGCCGAGATCATGGTCCCAATTGGAATGCTACCACTCCTTCCACCTGTTGATATCGACGCGCTTGAAAGAACGACAAACGAGAGAAGGATATTTGACTTGGCAAAACCTGCATTAGACATAGTTCGAATGGTCATTGGTGAGGAGCTCAAGCCCGGATCTCGGTTGCAGTGGCAATACGAGAAGAATTCTTATGAGATGGATTGGTACAATGGAAAGGCTACACAGATTACGTTCTGTATATCGCGGTGCGTGTTAGAGGGCTCGGAAAGACTCATATTCATGGAGGTGGAGTGTCTCAAACTTACTCGTGGCACCTTGAATTGTAAGGCGACATACAAGGACGAGCGCCAGTTATACCACATATGCAAACCGGCAATTTAGCTAGGCTTTGAGGCCTTGATTGTCTCGTTGCAACCAAGTCAATGCAAAGTGCTCGTCAGATGCTTTCACAGGGAGTTGCATGCGACCATGGTTTCGGATACATACTTGCCCATCACCGTGGAACGCATTTGGGTCGCCGTGGACCAAGAGCTCTGCGTTTCTCGCTATCTACACATATAATTAGCGCAATACTAAGTTTCTTATATATCACCGACAGACCAGTATGTTGAGTGCCTTTGTGCAGTCCATAGGCATCCAGTCTGCCTTCTGACTGACCCCGGATTTGCGAGGTCGTTCATCCCGGGCTTTAAGGAAGGCAGCCCGAACGTCGTTCCATGGATAGGAAAGGAGGGGACCGAAACCCCTCTAAAAAAAACCTCTGAGGTGCCCGGAAAGAAGCCTTCCAGCACATGTGCTTCAACTTCAAAGGCAGATGCTGCCTTTCGTAGAGAGGTCTGGCGCCGGGCTGTCAGGAGCCAGTTTTAGAGGCAGACGACGTGCCCGATACGTCCACCGATAGTTCAAGATCATGCTCTAAGTGCTGCTTCTCGAGCGCAGCCATCGGGCAGGGGCGGGCACAGTACTACAGATTACAAGGATCATATCTGGCAATTTTGCTCTTGGTCGAGCCAGAAACGGCTTTGCAGGGAATAATCCCTGCCTTTGCTGGAGCCGGAAACGGCTCCTCCCTCAAGAGTTTTTCTGGGCAAGGATGGTGATTGCCTGCCAGCGCAACGATTTAGCCTTGGGCGAGAGCCAGAAATGGCTCCTGGGAGTATTCTAGTCCCACACCCCAAGTTTCTCGGGGCAGCAGAATGGAGGCACCGCGCGAGGGAGCAACCATCAATGGCATACAGGCGAGGACGGCGAGAAATACGGCGAAAAAGACGGCGAGAAGAACAGTGAGAAATTCAAACACTGCAAGACCAACGGAAGAGCAAACCGAGGCGTGGGCAAGAGGAGACGAGAAAGAGTTGCCATTGCGGGTCAAGCCCGCCGGGTGGATTAGCAGAGTTGAAGGGGCGAAATCTGGGGAGCCATTTCTGGCTTCAGCCAAGACAGCAGTGCCCTGTAGTAACCCATCGCTGTCCAGGCGAAACGCCTGCGCTGCGAGAATTTTAGCCAGTCATCCCTGTTGTTGCCAGTAGCCGTCATCTCGATCAACGAGCACAGACAGCTTGACCTCCAGGAATGGGTTACTGGACTCGAAGCAGCGTTCACCACGACGACCAACAACAAATTCTCGTACTACGCAAGTACGGAGAAGACCACCCAGATTCCGGGCTATCGCTTTCACGATTACAGACTTGAGGCAGAGTGCCTTCGCAACTGCCCGCCGGTCCCAGGTATTACTGCCCACCAGATACGAATAGTACCAATCCGTCTACCTCGTCCCGGACTGCTCGTTGATCTCATCCATATAGATACACATGGCCACCATCAGGGCCGGGTCGACACCAGGCGCAACCGTGACAAGATAATTCTGCCTGCCAGGCATGGCCTCCTTCATGACCTTTTTCAATGTCGCGTCTTGTACGTAGCGCTCGATGCGGCCGGCGACTGTGCCGCTCGACTTATCGGTGACGTTGATCGAGAGGCCTGACCGGTTGCCCTTCATGATGAGCTTGACAGGGGTGCCGCTAATTGTAGTGAATTTGCCCTGAGCTTTGAAACGAAAGACTAAGGTAGGTATAACACATACAGATGGACGTCAGTTATAGCAGTGAAATGAGTTTCTGTGACAGGGAAAGCTAAACCTAACACTCACGGGAAAACTTCTTTTTGAGACGCATGTGCTCCTTCTTGCTGTTCTTTTCCACTACGGCGAAGGTGGTCGCTTGGTGGGGGAAGCCCTTCTGGATGAAGTCGAAGACGATATTGCCTTGAGCATCCTTGACGTGCTTGCGGGCATTCCATACTATCCTGCCCGCTTCTGGGACGACACTCATCCATCGTAGCCCGTCGAGGGTCGTGACGTCGAACTTGTCGCCCTGCTCCTTGACGAAGAAGGTCTGGGTCTCGCTGGCGACCTTGTTCTTGAAGATAGCCAGTTGCTGGGGCACGGGTCGGAGTTGAGCAGACGCCATTCTCTCTTAATGATTGATGCCGAGCCGAAGGGCAATCGGAGGCTGTGATAGGAGTACCGGTTGGGAGGGGGTTCAAGGTTCGGATACTGTCTAATGTTGCAATGGATTCTTGAGGGGCAAGGAGCGTGGTTATAAGAGTTAGTGTAGCGGTCAGCGGTTTGGATGATATCTCGGGGCGGTCCTTCAGACCCCCAGCCAGGAGAGCCGCCGTTCTAGTGGTCTTCTGACAGAGGGCCATAAGGTTATTTTCGTTTCTTGAGATCAAATTCGGATGCTCGCTTTGTTTCAGATGGTATGGAGGGGGCCAACAACTGATTCCGGCTCAACGCCGCCCCGCACCCTCCTTGTGCCGCTTCCTTGTCTGCAGTGGTGACAGCCTGGCAGGTCTCAGCCATTCCCTGCAGCATATTCGGTACTCATCGGTCTGAAACCAGGAGGGGCCCAACCCGTAGCAGGCCAAGTGGGCGGCCCTGCGCCCAGGTAACTGCATTCTCATTCTTAGCACCTACCGTTCCCCTACACCATCCATACATGTGCCTGGCACTTGAAGAATATCGATTGGGACGAAACGGGAGAGTTTCTCGGTCTGATCTCGGCTTAAGACAGTCCTGGGCTCGATAAGTGACACCCAGACATGCAGTCCATGTCTGAGCCCCAGCTATTCCTTGCCTGACCAGCACATGTCATTATTGCCCACCGGGGGTGATGGATTGGATATTCGATACACGTACGTACGGGATGCGGATCCAGTTTACGACTGGACGAACGGCAACTGGAGAACTTTTAGTAACATCCTCACATACCCAATCCACAACAGACAATGACGGAGATGCCTTGGCGTTCATTGTGGGGATGGTAGAAAGCATCGA
The DNA here is from genome assembly GCF_033297405.1 of Parathielavia appendiculata. Classification (NCBI taxonomy): domain Eukaryota; kingdom Fungi; phylum Ascomycota; class Sordariomycetes; order Sordariales; family Chaetomiaceae; genus Parathielavia; species Parathielavia appendiculata. The sequence continues at coordinate 44,392 of NW_026944264.1, forward strand.
CGTTGAACCGGTCCGCGGGGATATCAGAGAGGGCACTTCTGCCCTCGGCCATCATGTCCCACAGCTTCTTGGGGTTCTCAGCATCGCCGGGGAAGCGGCCGGAAATGCCCACGATGGCGATCGGGAGGACAGCCTCGTCGGGAGTCGATGGAACAGGGCAGATCCCGGACGACTACCGAGGACACCCAGCATTTGAAGCCAAACACATAGAAGGGTTGCCAGAGCATAGTCCATAGGACCATGAGATCAAGCTCAAGGAAGGTGCCCAGTTGAAGTTCTTCAAGGTGTACCACACCAACGAGAAGCAAGACGCGGAGCCCAAAAGGTACCTCAAGGAGAATCTCAAGAGAGGATACATCCGACAATCAACATCACCGGCGGGCTACCCGGTCCTGTTTGTTCCTAAAAAGGACGGGAAGCTTCGCATATGCGTGGACTACCGACAGCTGAACGATCACACAGTCAAGAACCGGTACCCCTTGCCCTTGATCTCCAAACTCAGGAGTCAGCTGCAGATTGAGGGCAAGGTGATTTACATCCCAGCCGATCATCATGGACTCGGAACATAGGGCTAGTATTGATATTAATCTAATGACGCCAATTTGCGAGTCACCTCCTGGTATCGTTCGTGCTGAACGCCAAACACAGCTTTGATGCCGCTTTGACAACGCAGATAGAACACCCTAATTACACATTGCTTTGAGGGCTTGTCGCGCTGAGCCCTCCGGGACGACTGTGCATATAAACAACTACCGCGCTGTTGATGTAGACAGACATTAGAGATGCCGTAGTGCCATTGCTGCCTCCAAGCCCCTGGACGCTGCCCTCCAAATGTGTTCTTTATACTTTAGTTTCGCATCTATCACCACGCCAAGATTCTCGACGTAGCCCTGGGGTTCAATAGTCCGTCCTTTAATTTTGAATGGTTGTGAGTCGGTCTTGTAGGTTTTGCGAGTGATTGTTACAGTATTATCGTTCATATGGATTAGGGTATTCGACCAAGTCGTTGGGAGGGTGTCAGGAAAGCGCTAGTCGGAGAAGGCAGTCTTTTTCGTTCGCGATACCTGTTAGATTGCGCTCATTTTCTCAGGTCCTGCGCCCCTATATAATACCTGTCAACCTATCACTAGATTGTTGGTGACTGTATGGCCCCATATAATAGCCGCTTGACCCTCGTCGAAAGTGTATCCTTCACGCAAATGTATAGTGATATGTTGAAACGGCTTACAGAAGTCATAGGGAATTTGTGAGAGACAAGTGGCATCAAGGCGAGGCACTGGGGCACTGCAAATGCCGACTCAATTCTGCTAATCGAAAGCTAAGGAGGAAAGGAGGAGAAGATACAGGATGCGCGTCTGTCGCGTCAGAAAACGGAGTGGTGGCCCTCCAGACCGCCAATTAGAATCGAACCCTAATCCATGGGTAATCGCCAGGTAGACGGGCACCATCCGTCACAGAATTGTGAAGACGTAGGTAGCTGAGTCGTCGTAGCGCGAGCTCTCTAGCGAGTTGGTTATACATTGACGTCTGACCGGGACAACGCAAAACGGGTTCTCGGGAGCACTTAAGAATGCCATTGTAGAGAGTATAGCTAGTAGCGCGGCGCGGTTGGCAGTTCTTATTTGTAGTTATGTATTGTACCTACCGCCTAGCGTCTAGACTTCAGGCCACTGATTTAGGTTGCCGGAAACCAAATGCTATAGAGGGACCAAACTTAGATCGTAAGTCAAGGCCAGCTCTAGCTTGCGCTCTTGGGATTGCTCTTGGAGCTTACCGCTTTTGATTCCCAATCAGGCAGCCTGTAAACCTCTAGAGTGGGCTCCTACGTCCTGATACCGCTAGCTTGTAGTTTTGTAGTGAGGAATCAGGTGATATTATATGTCACGGCGATTGCGCCGTGCCTGCCAGGACCCATGGGTGGAACCCGGCATGTGGAAAGCACGGGCCCCTGTGGGTTGAGGATTCTGCACCTCGCTGCCGCGAGATCTGTTCGTAGCTCCTCGAGCTACGTCTTGACAATCAAGCCTGCCCGTACCTGACGGAATAGAGCCCAGATTGTAGCTTAGCACGAATACAACTGCCATTGGACTATCAGCCTGTCCCGCCCGTGACATTATAGATAGGTTGCGTTAGAAGCCGATAAAGTACATTTTCTAACATTGGTGAGTATCTTGTCTATATCGAGGCTTTATATAGAAGTCACGGCATTACCTCTAGAGCTCTGAGATATCTATAGACCGTTTAGTTACAGTATCTACCTAAATTTAGCACTCTATAAACGGCGCGTTGAACTTGAAGTCGGACCCTGCTAATCAGCTAAAGACAGTCGTGAAGCATCAAAGAACCGTTATATTTGGCAGGTGATCAGGAAGGGCAGTTCTGGGGTAACTAGTGGCTTGGCATCAGGTGTAACGGGCTGGGCGCGGTGCGAGCCTCGGCGACTCTCGGCAAATACCAAGACCCCGGATGAGGCTATTCCCACTCGCCCCACAGCACACCGAACCTTCTAGCAACGCGCTCAGACCAGCGCGCCGACGAGGATAAGTATGCTTGCGAGCTACCAGAGTCTGTCGTCTCACCTTTTCTTCTCCAAGTTCAGTGTACTCGTAGAGTCGTCATCAGCTAGTTGCCATATACTACCTGAGACCGTTACATCAGGATTCTCAGGATCAGGGAAATGCCGGCAACTGTTTTTGAATAAGGAGACACAGACATCATCATCAATTGAGTTGTTGCCCATCTTTTGGTACCCAATTGCTGCGGTACGGTAAATTCTGGGCTGTTGGCTTTCCAACCACCCACAGTCCTGAGCTTCAGTGGATTAGGGCATTCACTGCACAGAGTACCTGTTAGCGCCAAGGACAGTATGGTTTACGGAGTCTTCTCTCAATGCCAGGGCACCTGGTTACCCCCATCCCCGCTCCCCTTCGTATGCGGATAACGCCCTTCACCTATCAAAACTTTGGTCGGGTCCTTGCCCTTATATGACCCCCCTTCGCGCTTACGTAGGTTTGTCGCCAAATCACGGACCTTATATGGCAACGATCCGTCAAACCTACACTTCCTGCCACTGGCGTTATACGGTAGGTGTCCGATGTCACCTGGCCTCCCTCCGGATTTGGTATATGCCCTCGACCCAGGGGTGCCGGGGCCCTCCCTACCGCCGTCAATCACGATATCGCTCCGTTCGATCTTCTCAGCGGTCTGCCCGTCCCCGGAATTGGCTTCGCTGGGCTTCTCTAGGATTATGTGCATGGTATTGTCACGATCTTGATCGCAGGATCCTTTGGGGTCGGGCTCAATCAACATGCTTGGTGGGCTCTCCCATGTGTCACCGGGGAGCGGATAGGCCAGCGGGTCCTCCAAGGGCTTCTCCTTGTGTGTGGTGGCGAGGGACTGGCGCTTCGAAGACGATGGCCGCTCTGGCTCTGGCGGCGCGTTCCAGTTGACCGTTATCGCCAGGTCCTTCACTTAATTGCAGCACGAATAGGTATGGATCATTGCAGACCAATTAAATAGGGAGAGTTACGAATTTCTCTCCAGAGAGGGGCTCGTCTCACCCCTGGCGGGCCACTAGCCCCTTAGTTGCGATCCTCATCCGCTTGCCAAATATCCACAGAGGCACAGTGGCCAAGCCAAAAAGACCCATCAACATGCCGAAGATTCCGAAAGCCTCCCCGTACCTGTCTTATTTAAATTATTACCTTTCATATTTACTATATCTTTTAGTATTATAGCCTTAACTTAGAAGCTAGGCTGTTGGAGCCTGAGAGGGCGGGGGCTGCTGGGGCTGGGGCTGGAGCAGAGGCTGGGCGGCCGCGGGAGACGTCGTTGCGGCAGCCGGTGCAAGGGCCTGACGGAGAAGAAGTGGGAACTTGGGATGGTTATGGGAATGGACATGGGCATGGGCCAGGAGGTGCGAGTGAGATGGCCGTGCCGAATGAGGGCGAGCAGCTGGATCGCGTGTTTGGGGCTCTGCAGGCCAAGGCCCGGACCGCTCAATCACCTCTGAAGTACCTCAGCATATCTCCACACCCCACGCCATTTCCCCGCATTTCTCCTTATAAGTTCAACAAGCCAGACGTGAATACCGGTGCATATCCGCCAAAGCCAAGGAAGTTGAGGGCTCGCAAAATCCCCCTATACGAGTCGGTATCATCCTTGAATTTGTCGTACACAACTCTGATTTGGACTTTGGTTGCCTCCTTAAGATTGTCATATTCGTGGAACGAAATGACAATCTCGCCGGCGGCTGTTTTCGTCAGAACAGGTCTTGGAGCCGTGGTTTCGTTCCCGAATACTTGGGGTGCGGTAGTCGCGTTTGCGGAAGTACCACCTCTATAGACGGAGAAGGCCATGCTGCTGAGTGGTGATTGTTGAACGAGTCTCGGTTTGGTTTTCATGAAAGAGGAAGAGAAGCGGGATGGAGAAGAGAGAATGGGAGAAAAAGAGAGAATGGGGAAGAACGCCATTTATAGATGTTCAGCGAGGATAGGGCTATAGTCGCAAGTTCGGCATCTGGCCTTACACCTCTGGCTATACTTTCGCATATGGATTGGTCAGAGACAACTGAACTCAGCTCGTGAGTTGAATGGCGCTACCTCTGCTAGAGACCGAGATGGCGCATCGTCGTGGTGCAAGAAATAAGTCCTGCTCAGAAGTCAGGTTTGCTGATCACGCCACACCCTGGCAGAGGCAGGTAGGTCGGCCCAGCACCAAAGTTCCAATCCGAGCACGAGAACCATTTCTGGCGCCGCCGGCAGCTGGGCCTGCATTTGGAGGTTATGACGAGGAGCAGTAATAGCCAAAAATGACTTTTCGCCTGAGCAGATGGTTGTCTCCTTGGGTGCAGCGAGAAATGACTCCTCGCAGGCACAAGATGGGCTGTAATCACAACACAAGCCAATCATTCAGTAGCCAACAAGAGCGTTGTATGTGGAATGCCATGTAGCTGTTCCCAGAAACCACGTATTGCTATCATGCTATGAGAGGGCCGTTCTGCGCTAGACTCAGTCCACTCCCTGGACTTCAGTGTGTTTTTCGTTCCATAGAGCTGCCGCAGCTTAAATGGCTTTTTTAGCGGCCATGTAGAAACCGACGCTGTACCTTCGCTTTCACTTTATTCTGTATTGTGCTTATGGCAGGATCTGGTTGCCCTTGCGCTATGTTCAAAGTGGGACTAGAAGTTCTGCCGTTACTAACGTTTAGCCGAATTAGCCGAAACGCTGCACGCCCCTCTGTTGGTTTAAAAACGGAGGTGATAGCCTAACACTGCTCCATTCATAGAATCACACCGCTGCTTATACCCAAAGTTTATTTTCTAACATTGGCATATCTCATCTGACCATGTAACAAACTAACCACGCCGAACCGAGATACCTGTCTAGAATATCAAAATAGAATACTCACCTAATACAGAGTTGAAGCGCTAGTACAGTACAGTCACTAGCGAAATCTGCTTCCGCCTTTTATTTTCTGGTTTGCGTCTTTCGTTGATGAGAGGTCTCTTGCAGGTGGCTAAGGATGCACTTCCCGGGTACCATCCCCTTTCCCAAATATAAATTCTCAGGTGCTCGGACGTATAAGATGCTCGACCTTCAGAACGTATATTCTCTCTAACCAGGCTTCCCTCCATATCACTAGCAGCTTCTGAAATCCAGCAAGCCGTGCCGTTCACCCACAGAAAGAATGGAGTTCCCCTGCCCCAACAAGCAAATCCTTTTCAGCAGCCCTGTGCTGGCAAGCCCAGAGCTTTCTGGGATCCCCGGAGGCCCCTTCCAAGGAACTCTCCCACATGCGGCCCCTCTATCGGATGCACAGGATCGTCGATATATCGAGCCCGAAGATCTACCGAATTATAGTGATAGCGAGTCCGATTATAGCGAATTGAATAGCGGCTGGGACACCGTTCCTTCCCCGCTAATTGGAGAGCTCAGACATGGCAACACCAAAGCCCAACGCAACAACATTACCGGTATATGTATGCCACCTTCCTACCTTTGGGGTAACCAGTTGTGCTAACACGCCTGAGCAGACGGGGGTGTCAATGCAATTGCCGGTGGCAGTGACAATGAGAGTGATGCAAGCATACCAATGCTGTCGGTCGATGACAGCATTAGCCATCCTGAGCTGGTCATCACCAAGCCACCTGCACAGCCATCCACCAGCCGAGATCGCATTGACCTACTGTCGTCACGAGATTTCACACATCCCGGAACGGGCTACCGCAGAAGAAAGAACCGAGGGTCCATCCTTCCAGCCAAGCAACGCCGCGTAGCAAAACAAAGCAGCACACTGTCTAAAAGGGGCGAGAAGAGTGCAGTACAACGCACGTCAACTTCGACTTCAAAAAGGGCTGGATACACGGCAGAAGAAGATGCAAAGATCCACCGGCTGAAGGAACAAGGACTGTCCTGGCTCGAGATCACTGAGTATTTTCCAGGACGTACTCCTGGGGCCATTAGGATGAGGTATCACAACAAGCTCAAGCCCACCTCCTCCCGAAGCGAAACTCAGAAATTGTGTGATTATCCTCAGACACGTTCAGTAGTTGACAATGCTAGTGACGAAGAGTGGGAGGTAGAAGAGATTTGTGATCATAGAAAGCTGGATGACGGCAGCTTGCAACTCCTTGTGAAGTGGAAAGGCGGAGAGGAGACATGGGAACCTTACGAGAATGTGGAAGAGACGGAGGCGCTTGATGAGTATGAGCGCCGTCATGGTCTGGTTATTGTAGATATTGTTTAAACCTTTGCCTCGAATACAAATTGAAACCTATTTCCATGATTGCATCACTAGGATGTGCCGCTTAGGTTTGAGACAACTAAGAAGTTCGGCGGACTAGAGAGGCTAGTCAGGACCTCCTATGTGAGAGATTTAGTAGAAGATATTTCCGGCTCCTTACAATTTAGAGAAGGTCAAGCTGCTAAGGAACGTTGGCAGACGAAGGCAGTGGGAAGGGAACAACCGTCAACGGCAGTTCTCTAGCTCTCTGAAAATTCTGTCTCTTCATGGGACTGCGAGGTCCGACAATTCCCTGGGAACGAGTGCTACGGTTCAGCTCCACATTGCCAAGGACTGGTCCTCCTCTCCCCTATCCTGTTCCTTTTCTTCAACGCAGACCTGGTAGAGCGGAGGATTGGTAGTAACGGGGGGGGGGGCGATGCCTTCATTGATGATTTCACAGCCTGGGTTGCGGGTCCAACAGCAAAGAGTACTCACAAGGGCATTAAAACCATCATCAGCGATGCATTGGACTGGAAGAGGAGAAGCGGAGCGACATTTGAAGCAGAAAAGACGGCAGTCGCCCACTTTACCCGCAAGGCGTCCAAGGCGGACTCGGAGCCTCTCATCTTCAAGGGCC
>NW_026944264.1:55739-57080 GCF_033297405.1 Parathielavia appendiculata
GGATGCCCCATTGGAGAGCCTTGAGATCATCTCTCCCTTTGTATTAGCGCCATAGTCATTGATCAATAAACAAGGCGCATAACCAACAAGGTTGACAAAGTACTCCTCGCGGCTCCTTGTACTTGCATGTATTGGAGGTCCAAGGACCACCGTCTTGTCAATTCCTGATTTTCATGCAATGGTCCCTACATCAGGAAGCTCCCCTGATCTACCCTCTCCCGGGAGTAATGGGCATATGACCGGGCATCTCCAAGTCAGGTCCAGGTTATATTCAGGACTTACACCAAACCGGCTTTGCCTCCTTGTCAAACGTCAACCACCTCCTGCCCTCCGCAATGCGGCACTCGGCGACAACCCACCCGTCAGGGAAATACTTTCCCACTTAGAGGAAGCCCCTCATAGCGAAATCATCGCCTTCCCCTCCCTCCTTTACATCTCTGCCTTCCCCTACAGCCCTGGGAAGTGGTCATTTTTTGGAGACTTCAACAACGTAATAACGGACATTATAAGCGAGAGGTGGGTATAAGCGAGCGGTGGCTTCTCCACAACCCAAGAACAACTATCATCAACAGCTGATGGCCTGGAGTCATCTTCTCCGTGAGGGGAAAAGACTGAGGGTCGACATCTCGTTCCAAGGAAGCAACTCCACCGGATGCTGTAAACGCGACAGGGCACGAGGCGAGGAGAAGTAACGACTCTACAACTTGCTGAAACGGCCGAACTCGTTAAAGAACAGGAAGCCTCGGGCATGACCACTGTCTGGAAGGAAGTCTACAGCCTTATGCGGTGCACCGGGCCTCCATGCCAAGGGCCTCATTGCTGGCGAAATCCAGGCAATAGGAAGCATTACGAGCTTGATACCAGTGTTTGACAAAGCTTGTCGACTACGCCGAGGAGGGCAACACGCTAAGGACTCACGGAGACGTGCTACCATGGGTCCGTGAGCTGTTCTATGCCAAGGACCAGCAATCCTCGGAGCGTGGGAAGCGTAAGCGGCAAGCCTCCCTGTCAGAAAGCTTGCCTCCGATTCATATCAAAGCCTTGTCTGCACGTTGCAATCAGGACTCAGCTGGCTATTCCGCCGTACCAGCTCCAGACACTCGAGGGGAGGCCGGCATTCGTTATGCCACCCTCCACCGTTACTGTGAATGGATTTGCGCACGAGTAACGAGTAACCGATCCGGGATGGAAAAGCGGTTACCGGGACGCTTGTGGGATTGCATGAGAAGAGAGTCTCGATCTCGAGCGGCTCTTCTCCGCCCAGGATCTAGAAGCCAAGTCCGTTGTTGAGAGGGGGTAAAGCGAGGGATTGCAATCCAATTTGTTAGCAAGGTCAAGGCT
>NW_026944264.1:59830-61474 GCF_033297405.1 Parathielavia appendiculata
CGGCTCTTCTCCGCCCAGGATCTAGAAGCCAAGTCCGTTGTTGAGAGGGGGTAAAGCGAGGGATTGCAATCCAATTTGTTAGCAAGGTCAAGGCTTGGCTAGAAGAGAAGGAATAGGTATAGCACAATACGATTTTATTTCTATAGTAACAACACTATCATTCACGAGGATATACAATGGAAATGCCAGAGTGACGAAAGTGACCTTCAGCACTCTCCGCCGAGAACCGACAACATCAACAGACATTTCCAAAAACGTCCTGAAGTCTTTCTCAAAGAGGTCGGCGTGGTTGCTCCGCTGTTGTCTGATGTACGTCTTGATCTCGGCAAAGAGCTCCTCGATCGGGTTCATATCTGGTGAGTAGGGTGTGGGTTTAAGCCTAGCACATGTGTTACTTTCGATGCGGTGCTTCGCGTAGCATGATTTGTGGGTCTCCTCGGCGTAGTGGCCGTATCCTCCAGTGATTGCATCGCTTCATGGACTTTCCCACTCGGTTTCGGGGCGCGGCTCGGTCGTTTTGGGGAGGGTGGGCGGTCGGCCACCTCGACCACTGTCTCAGGTTGCGCCACCGCCGCCATCTCGCGGTCCCTTGGCAGGGCGGCTCAACTTCCTAAAAAGCCGATCTTGCGTTTAAATTAAGCAGACGAGTAGTCTTGACTTTCGCCGAATTCACTTCTACCAAGTGTTAAGTCGCCTCCTGATAGGTCCGGCATATGTCGCTGAGGCATCGATGCATATGCGGATGTGATCGGTGTGGAGGAGTCATCGCGCAACAACTGACCCAATTGGATGGTGGCCATACCACCAGCTGTACCAACATGTTTCGCTGAACCTGTGAAAGCAGGGAAATGGTAGATTATTCTTGAATAAGCGCCAGTCTGAAATAAGGGCTAGAAATTTACCGTAAGGATTCGTTTTAGTTATTGTCTGTCTAGTCGCTAGCGAAACCGCCTTCCTCTTTTTCACTCAAACGAAATCTGAGTGCACAGACATTTATGCATCTATCCGCTTACACCATACGTGCTCATTACTCTGTCCGATTCCCAAACTCAATACTTCCGCTTCCAGCAAGTGACTAGCATGAAGAAGAGGCCACAGCAGCAACCCCCAGCCAAAAAACGGCTCCCGTCCGCGCATAGGAAGCAGCTTGGTACGCTTCGCCAAATTAGACACAGTCATGAGGTTGATCGTATGGCTGTGCAGCCTGCCGGCAACGGCAAGAGAACATACGAGGGATGCTCGAAAATATGGGATCAGATAGCACTGTACGACAGACGACGCATAAGGACTATTGGAAAATCCCTTGAATATCATAATGCAAAAGATACTAGTACGCTCAAGCTGCTACCACCCAGAACCATTAATCATCTCCAAAGAGCCCGTTTTGCCATCCTGCTCCCGCCATTCTTCCAGAAAACAGAGAGTAGAGACCGTGTCCGGATGATCTCGGCCTAGTACTTGCTGCTGGTGATGAAAGCAGGTCTTTATCAAGTCTAGAGCGTCTCCAAGACGGGCCTGACTCTTCCAGGTATAAGCGAGGTTGGCCATGCTAGTGAGCGTCGAGGGATGCTCCTCTCCTAGCACCCTCGAACTCGTCTCCATCACTTGCACAAACAGCGACTCGGCCTCCTTCCATCGGCCTTG
>NW_026944264.1:62160-68098 GCF_033297405.1 Parathielavia appendiculata
CGGTACGTCGACGCCAGGTTGGCCATGCTGGTCAGCGTCGAGGGATGCTCCTCTCCCAACACCTCCCTTCGCAAGCCTCTCGCCTGTAACTGGAACTTCTCCGCCTCAGTCCATTGACCTTGGTAGGAGAAGAATCCGGCTGCACAGTGGAGAAGGGATGCCCTTGCCAGCCTCTCATCCTTCGACCCAGTGCTTACAAGCCTCAGCACCGCATGCACATGCGGAAGCAATGCGCTACATATCGCCCGGTTCTCATAGCTGCCATATGGGTAAGCCTGCGACACCACCGAGAGCGCCTGTTCCGCGAATCGGCCCATCGTCCCCTTCCTGTCGAGCCACCTTTGCGTGACCAACTGCACAAGGCGGTGCATATCGAATCTACGGTCCCTGTCCTCAACAACAAAACAGAACGCTTTGAGAACGCCTAGCGCCTTCGTGAGTTGTACTTCCCCTCTTTGCTCTTCGCCCTGCTGCTTGCCGTAGTGGGATAGGAATTTCAACGGGACGTCCTGCCGGTCGAAGAGGCTCATGAGCGAGAGGAGCTCGCCCGCAAAGACATTCTGCCGCTGGATCTGCTCGAACGAGAGAATCCATGTCTCAGCCACCGCACGAGGAGTCTCCGAGTCTCTCCCGTCTGTCTCGAATTCCTCGCTCAGCAGATCGATGGCGTTCTGCTCGCTCTTATCCAAAAGCCGAAGGTACTCGCCGATCGTGATGCTGTTCTCTTGGATGAACGCCGCCGCCTGAACGAGCGCCAGGGGTAGGTGCTCCAGCTGAGAAGAAAGCGCCGAGGATTCGTCGGAAGCGGCGTCGATTCCGCCAAGCCGTGCACGAAGCAGCTGGGCCGTCTCGTCGTCATCCATCCTGCCGATTTCGATCGGGTGCTTTCCCTTGGTCAGCTTCAAGCCCGTCTGCTTGTTCCTGGTTGTAACAAGAATAGCGCCGTGCGAGCACTCGGGAAGGTACCGCCCAAGGCTCCCCTCGTGGCTGAATGCACTGCCGTTCTTGGATCCCCCTTGCTGGCCGAAGAAAAGCTGGGTGTCATCGGCATTATCGACCACCATGAGCCACCGGCCGCAATCCTTCCGCTCCAACCACCTCTTCACCAACGGCAGCACGTCGGTCTTGGGGTCATCATAGCCCGGGACTTGGCATTCTTGTGCGAGGAAACCATACGCTTGGCGGAACCGCTCGGCGTTGCTTGCGTGGACCCAGAAGACTGACACGTCCGGGTGCGTCTCCCGCAGCCAGAACGCGTACCCCAGCGCAATCTGCGTTTTCCTAGCGCCGATTAACATACTATACCAAAAGCGGGAACGACCATCAATACCCAATGCCGCCCAAACCATAGAGACACGCTCTCGGCTGCGAAGCACCGCCTGTCAAAGGCTGCCCATGACCGAGTTGGCTCTTCAGCAGTTCGAGGATGTCGGAACGCCCAACAAAGTCTGGATTGCTAGTGTACGGCACGAGAACTATTCTGCTTAGCCTGACCTATGAGCGGTACGGTGGTGCTACCTACATCGTGCGGCTGAGCTCGTGTATCCATCCTGTCCATCTCCTGACCTTCCGGTATAGTCCGAGGCCGGTGCTTCCCAGTGACGTCTTTCCGACGTGTCTATTTCCTTGATCCACCGGCGGAGCTCCCCGCAGACAGCCGTGAACCCGGGGTCGTCCGCAGAGACAAACCTGGCCATGTCCATATGATTGCTGTGGATGCCGATCGGGATGTATCCCGGGAGGATTGCCGAGTGCTGCGGCACCACCTGTGCCAGTAGTTAGCCAGCCACTATGAAACCAAGCTCATTGAGCTTACCTGACCAACGCCAGGCAGAGGGAGCTCCTCAAAGAAGCAAGTGATATCGATCTGCCCTTGGCCCTCCCTGCTGCGTGCCTTGACCATCGTATGAAAGCCGTCCTGAATCCGCGCGAGCACTTCGGACTCGCGTCGGAGGACTGCCACAATCTCGGTGTTTGTCTGCTTGACGAGGCCGATGTGACGGGACAGGAGCTCAGCCCATCTGGCCAGACCCGCCCCGTGGTGCGGCGTTCCTAGGAAGGCGATTCCTCGGGTCGATTGAAGGATGTTCTGGAGGTGCTCCTCCGGCCGCTGTCTCGATGTCACTAAGGCCTGCCACCATTTTTAGCGCGCTCCATCAAATGTCAGAGTGTGTACCATACATCCTCGCAAACAAGCCCTCCCAGACTGTGGCAAACGAAAACGATAGGTCGCTTGTTCTACGCCCGTCAGTGCAACCAGCCACCACGCAAGCCCGCGGGAGACAGTACCGTTTCGTCCCTCTCTCGGTACGTCGCAAGAGACGTGAGCAGATTCCACGCATGGTTTCCAATCCTCTTCTGCGCCACCACTCCTCGCCAATCTGCCACATATGCATCGTACCCGAACGTGAGCACGCGCGCAGTCGGAAGCTCGGACGGGAGGAGGGCCTTAGGCCACGGGTCGGACGCGTCCCGGGCGGTCCACGTCTTCTCGCGATCGCCAGCCAGGCCGTGGACGAAAACGATGCTGGCGGGTGATTATCAGCGGTTGTGTTACTGTAACTTGGAGTGGGAATATACCAACTCGGCGATAGCGTGTTCCGGGCTATGAAACAGTTTGATGCCTGACGGGAAGGTCTTGATCGAGGACGAAATCCCCGCAACCGATCGTTGAGGCCGGTCGTGCTCAGCGGTCGGCCCGGTTGCAGCGGCTTTCGGCCGCCGTCCGAAGAAATGTCGCATTCCGCCGTGGAAGGGAACGTGCGTCTCGGTCCGTCAGATCGTGATCCGCTGCTGTGGTGGGGTTCGAAGGTGGACCTGGTGTGCTTGAAGCGGCTGGTCCGAAGACCCCGGAACATTGCGGGCTTTTACGCGCCGCCTGTGCCTTGGGAACTCTCTTGTGATGGACCAATGCGCGCAGCCAGAATCCGCCTCTTCCACGCGTATTCGTATTGGCTCACGAATGCTTGTTACCTGGTGATCTCCACCTAATGTGGCTTGAATCAAAGATTCGTCGATAACTCACTTCCAACTGTCGGGATGAGGCTAGCCGATTCTGGCCCTTCTGTGTGATGCTGCTGTGGGCGATCGCACCAACCGCAGCGCATGTGGAGAGAGGAGCGCGGGGTTGGTCTGTGGCTCTGCGCACTGCGGATGGGAGCGGCTTGTGGCTCTTGGAAGCAGCGAGTGCGACGCTGCGTTAACCCGAAAAGGTCAACTAATACCAATTTAACCATACATTTCCCAAGATATGCCTTGATCTCCTTAAAGCCCATGCAAAGTCCATTCTACCTCGTATGCTCCTCTCCTACCTTTTTTCTTCGAATTCTCGTAGGTTAGTTGGGGTGTTTGTAGGCTGACTTGAAGGCGATTCTCTAAGTGTTCAACGTCCCATTCTCGGTAGTTTAAGCGGTGCCTGCTGTTCGTGGCACGAGGTAATGAATGTGGGTTCGGTGGTGGAGGGTGGTGGGTGGTCGCTTAGGTGTTTTAGTCGGCCTGCGGTGGGTTTGCGTCAAGTCGGCCCGTGGTCATTGCGAATCGTATCATTGCCCGAACGGCCTCCAGGTTTGGAGACCAGTCTTTGCTATCCAATGGTATTTCCCTCCTAGACAGAAGGAAATATTGCTCTTGTGGGTGTATGTACACTGGAGCATCTCTGTTCGGTACGCTGTCCATTGTGCCACGAGTGGGAGCAACTGACCACTGCGTAGCACCCTCAAAAGAGGGACCGTGGTTCGAACTGTCCAGTCGAACCAGGAGTTGCGCACATTAACCTCACACTGTCACGACCCGTGACAATTGTCTATATCGGAAGAGGAAATGTTCTACTATCTCTGCTGCTCGTCTACATGCGTACTACTTTAACGGGGCCGCCTCAATTCGATGGAGGTAGTTATTGAGTCTTGCTATACCTATTCTTAAGTTGAGCGAGTTTACTGGCTTCCTTCTATATTAGGCTGTTATAGAGCTGCGTTGTGTTTTTGCCTGACAATGCTGCGTCGACTCTTAATATGTGTTCTCTATACTTCAGCTTCGCATCTATGACCACCCCGAGGATCTTGACGTGATTCTCAGGTTCGATAGTCTGTTCCTTGATTACGAATGGCTGGGCGTTAGTCTTGTATGGATGTGTTGGACGTCCAAGAGCCACGATTCCACGGTTATCACACAGATTGGAACTTACAACAGTGGGATCCTTTTTCGAGCAGATGCAGAAGTGTTCCATTGAAGCTCTTTCTCTCAACCGTGTGGGAGCCATCTAGACCCTATAAGATAGCTCGTTACCCAGTACTTGGTTAACCCTTACAATCGCTTAGCTCCATCTCCCTTCGCTTGTCGATCTAACAGGTGTTGAACTGAGTGGGTTCCTTGGCACCAAGATTCAGGGAACTGAGCACTGATGTTCAATGCGAGACTCTTAGTCAACAAAGATCCATCACAATGACGCAGTTCCTGACATAAACGTCATATCATGGCACACTGTCTCTATATAAGGGAGTAATTCCCCTGGGAGGATTAGAGAGGACAATTTGTTCCAAATAAGAAAGGGACATTCTGGGACACCCTAACCCACTATCTTGATCCTTCATTGTGTGGTCACTCTGGAATCGTGACTCCAATTCAAGCTTCATTTCATACCTCAATCTGTTCAATACCATTTGGTTGATCTAAGCTTACTCAAGCATGCAACTGTTGGCTGCCCAACAACAGGAGGGCATCCGCATCCGAACTTCCGAGTTTCAAGTGCCATGACTTTCTAACACACCCTCCCAGTTGAGCCCGCGAGGGCGAGACTGGCTATTCTGCCCTTCTGAACAGATTTAAGTGATATTGTTCTTCTCCCTGCGTTCTGCCAGCTGCTCTCGCACGTCAACAAAGCCACAAAAACCTGGCAGTGTTTGACGGAGCGGTTTTCCACATGCCAAGAACTGCGTATCCGGCCCCACTTCATTGCATGTGCCTGTTTCGGAAGGCGGTAAGGTGCGAAGAGGCGGTGGCTTCTTCGACCCTGCATCTCTGCCGAATTTGGTTGCTCCAGGCCATTGGCCTACGAGTATTTTATTTTTACCGCCCACTCACCGCCTCAACTACCGCCTTAGCCCACAGCGCCTAGCTCACTGCCCTAGCCCCACTCGCCTGCCCATACCGCCTTACCCACACCGCCTTACTCACACCGCCTTGCCCACACCGTCCTGCTCCACGGCTTGCTCACCGCCTTGCTTGCTGGTTCATCGCCCTGCCTCCCGCTTTGGTGAACCTTGGCCGACCTCCTGTACAAATATGGTCTAGCAAGCCCCTCTGGGATGAAGCTATACCCATTTGACTAAGCACTCAATCCCGTCATCTACGCCCCTGTGGTCTTGCCCGCTTCTGAAGCCTTCCAGCCATCAGAGGTTTTTGTATGGCTGACACTTGATTGGTGGTATGGCCACCATCCAAGTGGTCTGTTGTTCCGCGATGACTCCACACCGTTCACGTCCGCAATGCATCGATGCCTCAGCGACACATGCCGGACCTGTCAGGAGGCGACTCAACACTTGTTAGAAGCGAATTCGGCGAAAGCCAAGAGTACTCGTCTGCTTCATTTAAGGGAAGATCGGCTTTTTTGGAAGTGAGCCGCCCTGCCAAGGGACCGCGACGGTGGCGCAACCCGAGACAGTGGCCGAGGTGGCCGACCGCCCACCCTCCCCAAACGACCGAGCCGCGCCCCGACAGATTGATAGTAACGGGGAGGCGATGGCCTTTATTGTTGATTTCACGGCCTAGGTCGCGGGTCCAACAGCAAAGAGCACTCGCAAGGGCATTGAAACCATCATCAGCGATGCATTGGACTGGAAGAGGAAAAGCGGAGCGACATTTGAAGCAGAAAAGACGGCAGTCGCCCACTTTACCCGCAAGGCGTCCAAGGCGGACTCGGAGCCTCTCATCTTCAAGGGCC
>NW_026944264.1:71043-77293 GCF_033297405.1 Parathielavia appendiculata
ATATGCGAGTGTGGAGAGGGGCGAGAGACTGTCGAACACCTTGTGATGTTGTAACGGTCCCAGGAGTATATTGCAACTAGCTGGTGACGACTCTACGAGTTTGCCTCGAATGGAGAAAGAAGAAGAAAAGAGAGAACTAGATGACAGGAAGAGAGGGCAGCTCTTATATGCTCCGGAACACACAGACACTGCCTGCTTCAGGATGACGTTATCATGATACCACGGCCGAGGGTTGCCGAGGCCATCATGGGCTCAGCCCATCACAGATGTGGTGCTTGGCCCCACCGCTGACTCGAAGATGGGAGAGAGCCGAAATCAGAACGCGAAGGGACTTTTATTCTGTCCTACAGGGAATCAGTCCCAAAGCTGCACGGCTAACGGGGAGGATCCTGGACTGGCTGATGGACTCAGGGAAACTGCCGATGTACGGTCTGGCCAGGAGGCTGGAGCTGGAGCTCGCAGTCTGATACCCTTTCCTTCGAAGGCCAAGAGGCCTTCCCACTTTGTACATGCAGGATCACACACTGATCGTTTCCTTGATTGTCGATATGGGTTTTTCACCCGGCCCACGAGGGCGCGGTTTTCCTGTATAGTAAGTTGTTGAAGGTCTGGCACGCCCTAGGGCACAGCGGCGTAGGAATAATAATAATTATCGACCACCATGAGCCACCGGCCGCAATCCTTCCGCTCCAACCACCTCTTCACCAACGGCAGCACGTCGGTCTTGGGGTCATCATAGCCCGGGACTTGGAATTTTTGTGCGAGGAAACCATACGCTTGGCGGAACCGCTCGGCGTTGCTTGCGTGGACCCAGAAGACCGACACGTCCGGGTGCGTCTCCCGCAGCCAGAACGCGTACCCCAGCGCAATCTGCGTTTTCCTAGCGCCGATTAACATACTATACCAAAAGCGGGAACGACCATCAATACCCAATGCCGCCCAAACCATAGAGACACGCTCTCGGCTGCGAAGCACCGCCTGTCAAAGGCTGCCCATGACCGAGTTGGCTCTTCAGCAGTTCGAGGATGTCGGAACGCCCAACAAAGTCTGGATTGCTAGTGTACGGCACGAGAACTATTCTGCTTAGCCTGACCTATGAGCGGTACGGTGGTGCTACCTACATCGTGCGGCTGAGCTCGTGTATCCATCCTGTCCATCTCCTGACCTTCCGGTATGGTCCGAGGCCGGTGCTTCCCGGTGACGTCTTTCCGACGTGTCTATTTCCTTGATCCACCGGCGGAGCTCCCCGCAGACAGCCGTGAACCCGGGGTCGTTCGCAGAGACAAACCTGGCCATGTCCATATGATTGCTGTGGATGCCGATCGGGATGTATCCCGGGAGGATTGCTGAGTGCTGCGGCACCACCTGTGCCAGTAGTTAGCCAGCCACTATGAAACCAAGCTCATTGAGCTTACCTGGCCAACGCCAGGCAGAGGGAGCTCCTCAAAGAAGCAAGTGATATCGATCTGCCCTTGGCCCTCCCTGCTGCGTGCCTTGACCATCGTATGAAAGCCGTCCTGAATCCGCGCGAGCACTTCGGACTCGCGTCGGAGGACTGCCACAATCTCGGTGTTTGTCTGCTTGACGAGGCCGATGTGACGGGACAGGAGCTCAGCCCATCTGGCCAGACCCGCCCCGTGGTGCGGCGTTCCTAGGAAGGCGATTCCTCGGGTCGATTGAAGGATGTTCTGGAGGTGTTCCTCCGGCCGCTGTCTCGATGTCACTAAGGCCTGCCACCATTTTTAGCGCGCTCCATCAAATGTCAGAGTGTGTACCATACATCCTCGCAAACAAGCCCTCCCAGGCTGTGGCAAACGAAAACGATAGGTCGCTTGTTCTACGCCCGTCAGTGCAACCAGCCACCACGCAAGCCCGCAGGAGACAGTACCGTTTCGTCCCTCTCTCGGTACGTCGCAAGAGACGTGAGCAGATTCCACGCATGGTTTCCAATCCTGTTCTGCGCCACCACTCCTCGCCAATCTGCCACATATGCATCGTATCCGAACGTGAGCACGCGCGCGGTCGGGAGCTCGGACGGGAGGAGGGCCTTAGGCCATGGGTCGGACGCGTCCCGGGCGGTCCACGTCTTCTCGCGATCGCCAGCCAGGCCGTGGACGAAAACGATGCTGGCGGGTGATTATCAGCGGTTGTGTTACTGTAACTTGGAGTGGGAATATACCAACTCGACGATAGCGTGTTCCGGGCTATGAAACAGTTTGATGCCTGACGGGAAGGTCTTGATCGAGGACGAAATCCCCGCAACCGATCGTTGAGGCCAGTCGTGCTCAGCGGTCGGCCCGGTTGCAGCGGCTTTCGGCCGCCGTCCGAAGAAATGTCGCATTCCGCCGCGGAAGGGAACGTGCGTCTCGGTCCGTCAGATCGTGATCCGCTGCTGTGGTGGGGTTCGAAGGTGGACCTGGTGTGCTTGAAGCGGCTGGTCCGAAGACCCCGGAACATTGCGGGCTTTTACGCGCCGCCTGTGCCTTGGGAACTGACCAATGCGCGCAGCCAGAATCCGCCTCTTCCACGCGTATTCGTATTGGCTCACGAATGCATGTTCCCTGGTGATCTCCACCTAATGCGGCTATCAAAGATTCGTCGATAATTCGCTTCCAATGGTCAGGACGAGGCTAGCCGATTCTGGCCCTTCTGTCTGTGGGCGATCACACCAACCGCAGCGCATGTGGAGAGTGGCGCGGGGTTGGTCTGTGACTCTGCGCACTGCGGATGGGAGCGGCTTGTGGCTCTTGGAAACAGCGAATGCGACGCTGCGTTAACCCGAAAAGGTCAACTAATACCATAGAATATATACAGCTTCCTCCACAGGTATCCCCGTACCTGGATCGCCTCCTATTGCGCCAATAACCCCAGATTTCGGCTCCTGATACATACACCATTTTGTAGGGCAAGTTCAGCTCCTGATACACGAAAAAAAAACCGACCCACACTCTGGACCTTCCTGATACTGTGTCCACGCACAAAAAATAATCCGGCCCGTGCGCTAACCCACATTGGCTCCTGAAAAAACAAAAGAAGTCAACGTTAATAAAAGGTCGGTCCTACTGAAAGACACCTGAATCCACATCCACAAACGGACCGTCGGGACCCTTAGGGCTCGAATCACACGAGCAGGTGCACTATGGATGAAGGGGAACTTCTACGTTCGTTGCAGCTCGTTATTGACCCTGTGGCCCAGGTTCTCGTCTGCGCCCGTCCGGAATGGACCGCGGCGACCGCAACGGCCGCAAGAGGCCCGCTGGGCCCGAACAAGGCGCCGCTCGGAGCAAACGGACTCGCCTCGCAGACCCATCGCCACCGCCAACACGTCCCGTGAGCGCTCGTGCGGACGAACCTCTTTTTGGCCGCCTCAATGCGGCTGCGACGGTTGAAGAGGCAGAGGAGCGGAGGAGAATCGTAGCATACCTGGCGGGGAAGCTGCCCACCATTCAGTCCATCAATTCAGAGGATGCCAAGCTCGTCATCACAGCAGAGGGTGGCGGAAAGCGTACTACCGAAGAAGCAGAGTCCCCACCGCATCCGTCGTACCAGACAACCCGTCGGCTAGGCGTGATCCATAACCGCACTGAGGAATGGAGGTTCGTCGGTTGCGAGCTATGCTTCGCGACTACAGGGCAGCGGGAGCCAGACCACGGACTGGAAGACTGTGAAAGATGGGAGACCAGCGAAGCTGCGAGGCGCCTCCTTAATTGGCTAGAGGGGCTCAACATCCCTCGATACTATGGCCAGAGAGGTGCTTGTGCTATATGTGGGCATGGCTGGGTCGTCTGCGATGAGATGCGGAAGGGGTTTCAACTCGAAGAGGCAGCGGGTCGCCGGCCCGAAGACCGCGCCCGACTCGCTGGACTCGCTGCTGCGTACGATTCCGCCAAAGGACGCGACGGCTTCTGCGGGAATCGGTCGGTAGTGCGCAGAATGATGGCGGCATTGCTCACGTACGACGATCAGATCCTGGGGAAGGTCTTGACGAGGCTGGTTCTCGATCATTTTGGCGTGGACCTGGGCATCGAAAAGGAGGCAAAGGCCTGGTTTGAGCAGCGAGTACGGTCGACTGACGGGTACTGGGTGCCGCGGCAGTTGCACGCACTTGACCTGTTGATCTTGGCGTTCGACTGGCGGCTGGAGCAACGACGGTCACCCAAAGCGGCGACGGTGGGAACACCCGAGCTAGCGTGGGACAATGGAGTGGAAGTGGAGAACTGGAGAGAGGCACTGAATTGGCTACGTGGAAGGTGTTCCTTCTGTGCCGGGCGTGGTCTTGGTGAGGGCCAGATCCGCCATGCGCTCCGGCAGTGTCACCGCGGAGGCGCACAAAAGGTCCGCGAGGATATGGGAGACCTACTGTACGGAAGGGATTACGAGCCTGCAGGTGGATGCCGTGTTTGCCACTTGCCGAGAGACTTCTGCTCGAGGTGGGAGGACCAAGGCGGCGGACGTTGGATGGAGCGCCAGAGTGGCGCATGCAGCTACGACCGCAATCTTCTGTACGACGGCATCGTCGGGTTCTCGACCTGCGGGGTCGCAGCCTACAAGGAAGAGCTTCTCGATCAGATCGATGCCTATTTCATGGACGAAGGAGAGGATCCCCCAGGGTACTATGACGATGAGGCCGCCGTCTCTTGGCTCACCCAGCCGCTCTTAGTAGCAGGTGTCTGTGCATCACAGATGGTGCGTCAACTAGCAATCTGGGTTCGGGCTTCAGAGGCATTTTCAAGGCATGTGGTGCCGCCGCCGGCCGGCGAGGGCCATGGCGAAGGCCAGGGCCAGGGCGAGGGCGAGGACGAGGGCGAGAGCGAGACAGGGAGCATAGGGGAGGCTTTCTGCGCTGAGTTCGAGGCGGCGGCGCGGGCCATCAAGGAGAAGGACGCGGCGGCCGCGGCGTTGATCAGCGACTAGTCGAGGTTTGTCGCATCGCAGGTTGAGAAGGTCGGTTCGGCGGCGGTGAACTACATCGGGCGGCGGGAGGCGGGCAAGCGAGGCGATCATCGTGTGGGCGGTGCGGTACGACCGGCGCGGGAGGCTGATGGATGAAACGGCGGAGCAGACGGGGAGCCGCGGGATTCCGTGACAATATAGAAAGTGGCCATTTGGACAGCATTCCGGAACCACCACCATGGACATCGCGCCGTTCGTTCGTTTACGTGAATACCCGTTTGTCATATGCAAGGAGTGCCGGTTCGCATGTATCGCAGACGAGGTCGCCAGTCATTTAAATCGGCACCATCGTTCGATAGGATCCAAGGAGCGGATCGAGGTCGGTAGGGCAGTAAGAGAGATACCCGGAGTCATTCACAATCAGGCACAGTTACGCAGGTTCGTGTACCCGCCGCCCACGACTGAAGCTATGCCATTCATCGCACCGCCCCAAGCGGACGGGCTCCGATGCGATACATGCAGTTACATCGCCTACTAGAAGCATCATCGCTCGGAATTGGGTGCAGTTCCATTACACCTCCCCCGGGGTTTTAAAGGTTAGCGCGATACAAGCCCCACCGACTAACCAAAACAAGCAAGCAAGTAGAGATACTTTGAAGGAAGTAGAAAAATCATTGATTTTTTAGTACTCTGTACTTCCACCTTCCGCTGCAATTACTTTCCGTAACCTGTCTGGCATCGAGTGCGCTAGCCGAAGTAAAAGATCCTCCGGAATTGCATCCCATGCCTCCTGAATAGCCATACGGAGAGCCGCAAGACTAAGTCGTTGAAGATCTGGGTAGTCGTCCTCGATAAAGTTCCTCAGCCAGTGCCAGAGGTTCTCTATCGGGTTGAGGTCAGGGCTCCGAGCAGGCCACTCTAATACCTCAAGTCCAAGTGCCGTAAGTAGACGCCTGGTTGAGAGAGCTCTATGAGCAGCAGCATTGTCTTGTTGAAAGACAAATTCGCAGCCGTTAGACTCCCAGAACTGCCGTACAAGTGGAAGTATAAGTTGTTGATATTTCTCGGCATTTATACCCCCGTATCCCTTCTCCTAGAAGAACCCGGGTCCCTTATACCGTCCAGCGAAGCAACCCCAGAACATCCAGCCGTGTGGTTTTTGCCGAAGAAGTGCCCAAGTACGAGGGTCTTCAGTGTCGTGCACAGTAATCCACCGCTTCCACGTAGGGGTATTGGTAGCCCAAGTCTCGTCGCTAAAGATAACCTTCTCCCAGTCCTCAGGATTAGGTCGCAGAGCCAACTGCTCCTGTGCAAAGGCGAGTCGTGCAGCCCGGTGCTGAGCAGTTAGTTCAATCCT
>NW_026944264.1:77643-86861 GCF_033297405.1 Parathielavia appendiculata
TGAGTTGCGGATGCCGGATTCGCTGACACTGCAAGCGGTAAAACCGCTCCGCGGCAGGCGAGTTATGGATGCTTGTATGGTTGATCAGAGCGCGAATATCCATCTAAGGCATGTCCATATTAAATAGTACGACTGGAAAAATGCAAGCGTTGTTGGAAGGTACTTTACGACACAAAATGCTACGGAAGTGACTTTGTAGAATGGCAGAGATTTCTATCGAGCTAAATAACGTAATGGCTGCTTCTTTTGGCAAGCCGGTGGGGCTTGTATCACGCTAACCTTTAAAACCCCGGGGGAGGTGTACATTGCAACGGAGGGGTGTCGTTGATGGGAGTGTAATTGATCCGGACCCTGGCTCGGATCCTCCCCTTCAGCAATCTAGGAGGCGGCCTGGCGGAGTGTCACGGAATTCCCCGTTCCTGTTCTCATGGTCATGTCATATGCTTGCGGTTATGCATACGTCATGGGGTCTGATCATACGTCTATGGTCATGCTTACGCATAGGCCTCTGCTCCAGTACTTAAGGTCTGGTTGCACGCCCATTCCTGTCATCTAGCTATTGCTCTCGTTGTAGCAATATCGATCTTGTATGTGCGAGCTGACCAGACCTTGGGTGGTGCCCGCCACACGGAGAGGGGCGCTGGCGGCTCACCAAGGGAGTCCATGTGGAGAAAGAAAAATAAGCGAAACCGTGACTTGGATGGAAGTTCATCTTCGGACGTCGACATCAGTCCAGGGACACCCAGGCAAACGGGTATAGACTTATCTGACGTTAGTGGTCTTTGTTCTCCATCTCCGGCTGTAGTTCATCATATAGAATACATAACAGCTAGGGGTTAAGCGAGGGTTGAGTACTACCTATACGGTAGGCTCCCACTAGGCGCACATCCATGTGCGTATTATGTAATCCTAAATCTGCTTACATAAACCAAAAATGCATCGTTGCCCCGCGCCAAAGTAAACACTAAAGTCAAGCAATTCTCAAGTCAGAACTCGGTTCAGTCGGCAACTCAGGCTGAAACGGGATAATGTTCGGCACTACCGGATCCAAGCGATGCCGGGCGAAGTCGGTGCAGGACGACGTTCGCGAGATGTTGGGGTACGCATCTCGAGAGCCCGGGAGATATACACGAAAGTGTTCAGTGGTTGGTTTCTCAAGTCGTCGGCCTAGATCACTCTGGTCCCAAAACCGACGAAGCGCGTGTCTCTCCAGCCACCGTCGCCTGGTCTCTCTTGTCCCGAGGGCAGAATTTACCTGGTTGAGATTAACATTCCCAGCAGGCTGCGGCTTGAGAGGATCTTGGCGAACAAGACATGTCAGTGATTACCTCCGTGGTTTCAATACCAAAGTCAACACCAAAAACACTAATTAGTTACTCCTTCACTGATGGGTATTCGCGTCGAAAATATGCCGTTGGCATCTCCTCAGATGCCCATCCCGCCTCTTCAGTTCAAGATTTCCGTCGAGAACCTGCTGACACTTTGAATTTCTATTGGCGAAAGGGTCAGCCACGTGCATTTCCCGTCCAGCCCTCAACGAACGCCCAAAATGCAACCGCCAACTTCCCCGCACAATCGTTCGGCAGCGGCCAGCAAGTCCGTCCCTCGTAGGAAATGCTCACGGAGGCCATGGCCGGCGAAAAAATTGGCAAGAAGCTCCTCGAACGGCTCGGAGTCGGCCGAAGGAAATCAGCGAAGTCCACGACACACGATGGTTCTCCCAAGCTCGATGAAATTCCCTCGTCAGCGGGTTTCTCACAAGGTACTAAGCAGCGACAAGCTTTTTTTCTGCTTGCTGACACGCTCTAGTAAATGCTATCCTCAGTCCCGGGCATACGACCCTACCGATCACGGCATCTCCTCCCGTCTTACAATCGACAGCAGGTGCCTCAACCTCCCTTCCTCCGGAAGCACCGCCTGTACCTTCGGACGGCGCATCACATATATCTTTAAGCAACACTACAGGCAACATTGCGAGGCTACCGCAGGCAGTGGCCGGTTACCGAGCGGCGAACGCCGGAGAGCACTCCGCCACAACCGGTCGGCTCGAGGACCAAGCGGATAATATACTCCCAATGCTCGGGACTGGGCTCCATGTTATCTTTGACAGCGCTCGCGATGGCCAGCCTCCCTGTGTTGCGGAAACTGAGTACGTACCTCCGTGTCCGGCTGTTAATCCCGCTGACAGGCCATTCTACTAGCGTTGTGGCGGTCCACGGTCTTAACTTCATGGGCGATCCCAATCACGCGCAGGAAACGTGGACCAAAGGCGGCAAACTCTGGCTCAAAGACTTTCTCCCGGCCTACCTTCCGAAGCCGGCTCGTGTGATGCTCTTTGCGTATAACTCTAGCCCGGCTTTTGGCGCATCGGCCCTTAGACTCGACGACCACGCAAGGAACCTTTTACAATGGCTCAGCCTTGAGCGAGGCGTAAGCTGTCCTGTTTGCGTTCTTCGGCATATTTCTTGTCCTGACGAACTATAGGATGTGCCGGAAAGGCCGATAGTTTTTATCTGCCATAGCCTTGGCGGCCTGGTTGTCAAACAAGTCAGTAGGATGCTCAGCCAACTTCCGGGATTCCCCTAATCACGGTCGGATAGGCACTCGTCGAAGCGAAGTTGGACGAGTCATACAAGTCAATACTTGAAGCAACATGCCTCCTCGTCTTCTTTGCTACACCGCATCGAGGCGGGAACTACGCCAGTGTGGGCGACGTCGCAGCCAAGTTATTCACGAAGGCTCTGAGAACGGGTCCCAATGACCTTACGAACGCACTTAAGCGGAACTCAGATGAGGCGACAAAACGATTTGAGCAAGCCCGCCACCTTTTTGAGACAACTCTTGTCGTTAGCTTCTTCGAGGGGAGGCGGTATCATAAAGCAGACGTCGTATGTTTATTCGATAATCTAAGAGGGAGATGCTTTGCTAATTTTGTCAGATTGTAGATAAGGATTCAGGAACGCTGAATCTCCCAGGGTCGGTTGAGAAGCAGGTGGCTATAGACGCTGACCATAGCGCTATCTGCAAGTTCGACTCCAGCGACAGTCCTACGTGCCAGCTAGTTTTAAGGAGTATCGCCGCTGAAGTCAAGCGTAGTCTTGAGTTACTTCGGAAAGGTTAGCCTTATATTCCCGCTTAGAATTCATGATTGTAGTCGCCATCAATCATGCTAATCACGATATACGTCAGACCGCGGCCCCGATCATACATCGTTCAGCGAGGAAGATAAGAAGTGCTTGACAGACTTACGAGTGACCGATCCCGGCGACGACAAGGACCGTATCGAGTCAGATAAAGGTGGCCTCCTCAGAGACTCGTACCACTGGGTCCTCAGCCATATAGATTTCCAACGATGGCGTGACGGCGGTGATGGCCAGTTGCTCTGGATCAGAGGCGATCCTGGCAAAGGCAAAACAATGTTGCTCTGCGGAATCATCGATGAGCTGAAGACCACTGCTCCCACGGCCAACATCTCGTTCTTCTTCTGTCAGGCGACGGACGCTCGCATCAACAACGCTACAGCGGTCCTACGTGGGTTGATCTACATGCTTGTGAACCAGCAGCCGACACTCATTTCGCACCTGCGCAAAAGCTACGACGGGTTCGGGAAACAGCGCTTCGAAGGCCCAAATGCATGGGTGGCACTATCGAAGATCTTCACCAGCATTCTTGAAGATCTCGAAGACGCGCGTTCACAGAAAACCTACCTCATCATTGACGCGCTCGACGAGTGCATTGGAGACCCGGACCGGCTCCTTGGCCTTGTCGCACAGAAGTCGTCAGAATACTCAGGCGTCAAGTGGTTAGTATCCAGCCGCAACTGGCCGAGCATCGAGAAGGATCTTGACACCGCGAGGGAGAAAGTAAACCTGCGTCTCGAGCTGAATGAAGAATCCGTCTCCGCAGCTGTCACGACATACGTCCGGTTCAAGGTGGAGGTGTTGGCGAAGCGAAATAAATACAGCAATGACACGCGGGATGCTGTCGAGCGCGACTTGTCTGCGAACGCACACGGCACTTTCCTCTGGGTGGCCTTAGTCTGCCAGGAACTCGCCACTACCCCGGGATGGAAGGCTCAAAAGAAGTTGGCTGTGTTTCCGCCTGGGCTCGATGCACTCTACGGACGGATGATGGACCAGATCTGCCAATCAGAAGATGCTGTACTTTGCAAAGACATACTCGCCATAATCTCGGTCGTGTACCAGCCTATCACATTGGACGAACTAACGGCCCTCGTCGATGCGCTTGACGATATCTCTGGTAACTACGAAGATTTAACAGAGATCGTAGGGCTTTGCGGCTCTTTTCTGACACTTCGCGAACGCACTATATCTTTCGTCCATCAGTCCGCCAGGGACTTTCTGCTCAAACAGGCGTGTGATGTGATCTTCCCTTCCAGGATAGAAGGTATACACTATACCATCTTCTCGCAATCGCTTCGAGTTATGCGGAAAACATTACGACGCGACATCTACAACCTTGGCGCTCCTGGGTTTTCCATCGACAACGTCAGACCACCCGATCCAGATCCACTAGCCGCAGTGCGGTACTCGTGCGTATATTGGATTAACCATTTTCGTGATTGTGATCCTATGAAGAACGCGAACAAGGAGCTTCAGGATGGCGGATCGATCGACGCCTTTTTTCGCGAGAAGTGTCTCCATTGGCTCGAGGCACTTAGCCTTCAGAAAGGTATATCAGAAGGAGTAGCTTCAGTGCTGGGCCTTGAGGGTTTGGTTGAGGTTAGCTGTCAGAGGTGCAATCTAGGAGTTACGCGCTAACAATTCAGTAGATAGGAACATCACTTATTGATCGAGTCCGAGATGTTTATCGATTTATACTCTACCACAAATGGGGAATTGAAAACAGCCCTCTTCAGGTGTACGCTTCTGCACTTGTATTCAGCCCGGCCCACAGCATAACGAGGAATCAGTACAAAAATGAGGAGCCTAAATGGATCATTCGAAAACCGATTATGGCGGACAATTGGAGCGCATGCTTACAAACGCTCGAGGGCCATAGCGATTATGTTTGGTCAGTGGCCTGGTCGCACGATGCAACCCGACTAGCATCTGCGTCAAGGGACAAAACAGTCAAGGTCTGGGATCCGGCAACCGGCCAGTGCGTGTCGACATTTGAGGGCCATAGCAGTTGGGTCATCTCGGTTGCATGGTCGCATGATGCGACCCGGCTGGCGTCGGCGTCAGATGACGAGACAGTCAAGATCTGGGATCCCACGACCGGCCAGTGCGTGTCGACCTTTGGGGGCCATCGCGGCGGCGTCCTGTCGGTGATCTGGTCGCATGATTCGGCCCGGCTGGCGTCGGCATCAGACGACATGACAATCAAGATCTGGGATCCGGTGACCGGCCAGTGCGTGTCAACGCTAGAGGGCCATCGGGGCGGCGTCCTGTCGGTGGTCTGGTCGCATGGTTCGGCCCGGCTGGCGTCGGCTTCAGACGACGGGACAGTCAAGATATGGAATCTGGTGACCGGCCAGTGCGTGTCGACCCTCGAGGACCATCGCGGCGGCGTCCTGTCAGTAGCCTGGTCGCACGATGCGAGCCGGCTGGCATCGGCATCTGACGATAAGACAGTCAAGATCTGGGATCCGGCGACCAGCCAGTGCGTGTCGACCCTTGAGGGCCACCGCGACCCTGTCTACTTGGCGGCATGGTCGCACGATGCGAGCCGACTGGCGTCAGCATCATACGACAAGACAGTCAAGATCTGGGACCCGGCGAACAGCCAGTGCGTGTGGATGCGCGAGGACCATCGCGACACTGTCAATTCAGTTGCATGGTCTTATGATAGGACCCGGCTGGCGTCGGCATCAGACGACGACACAGTCAAGATTTGGGATCCCGCAACCAGCCGATGCGTATCGACGTTTGAGGGCCATAGCAGCTGGGTCAACTCCGTTGCATGGTCGCATGATGCGACCCGGCTGGCGTCGGCGTCAGTCGACGAGACAGTCAAGATCTGGGATCCAGCGACCGGCCAGTGCGTGTCTACACTCGAGAGCCATCGCGGCGCCGTCCTGTCGGTGGCCTGGTCGCACGATGCGACCCGGCTGGCGTCGAATTCACAAGACGAGACAATCAAGATCTGGGATCCGGCAACCAGCCAGTGCGTTTCGACACTCAAGATCGGTCGCATCTGTCGTACTCTCCAGTTTCATGAATCTAATTCTGACCTTTTACGTACAGAGTTTGGTACATTCGACTTGCGAAACGCCAGAGTTTCTATGGTCTTAGGTCCCGCTTCCCTTGATTGTTTGTCGCCAATTGATGTTGGATATGGCTTGAGCAGCAACTGTACTTGGATCACGTATCAAGGAAAAAATCTGCTGTGGTTGCCGGCAGAGCATCGGCCATCCTCTTCCGCTATATCTGGAACCGCTGTGTCAATCGGCTGTTCTTCGGGCCGCATCTTGATCTTTATGTTCACAGACAGCAGCCCGGTTTAGTAGAAGTACCCTTTTGTTTTTCAACTTTCTAGTCTTTTTCCGAACTCCTGCTCTTTCACTCTTATCTTTTGATAATGTTCTACAAGAAAGGTGTGGGAGGACAAATACATTTCAAGGGGCCTACGGCGGCAATGGAACGTGATATTACTTCCCGGGTGTCTGGCTATATAGATGCCGTTGAGAAGGCACACCTCGTTCCGGAGGGAGAAAGGCTTTGGTTTGTGTCAAACAGAATGGATAGGTAAGGTTTCGTGCTGCGTTGTACTTTCCCTAGGGACGAAAGCTGACAATTAGTCGCTTGTAGGTACTGCCGGCGACCACTAGAAGTAGCAGCGATCAACGACGATGGAAAACATCCTGATCCCCAGTAAGGACCTGCATCATCTCTTCGATGCACGGCGCTTCACCTTCGTGCCCAAGCGATTCGGCGCATGCATGTCTGAATCTGCCGAACTTTGTCACCCACGTGCTGCTGCCGTCGGGCTCGCCCGACCACGTGGGTATATATCACAACCGCTCAACCCAGCTGATCCGCGGTATCAGCGTCGAGTGCCTCTTCGCACGCTTTGCCTGGTCCCTATTTACGGATGAACAGATGCTTTTTTTCCTGTCGGATCTCAAATACGTCGTTTGCCTGTGGGACAAGACCAGAGGCGAGACCGAAACTATAACCCTGAGAGGACTACCTGTCAAGTCTAGTGCACAGGTGTTTGAGTCCACACGATCCCAGAGCCGGAGTGTCAGCCCAAAGAAGAGGTCGCTTTCGACCCAGGGCGACGGCCGCGTTGATGGCGGCGATGGCTACTGGTCAGACGACAGAGATAGCACTAGCGATGAGCACGAACGCGACGGGTTGAACGAGCCACCGAGGGGGCGACCACGCCGGACGGCTAGGCTAACCACGCCTCCCTTGCCGGGCCGTCCACCGAGCCCAACGTCAAGAAGGGGGAGAATAAGGGCAATGGGTAACCAATTTCATCCAACCCGCTACATCGCAAGCTATAGAAGCGGGATCGTGAATTTACTCGTCTGTGTATGGAAGGTGCTGTGATATGAGCAGCCTTGATATCGGCAACCCTACCCAAAGGGGAGGCCGCTCAATGGGGCATAAGGAGTAGGTAGGTCTAAATGCCCACTAGGGAGCTAACGTCAATGCCGGCCCTGTTCAGTTGAGCGGCGGCCGAACGGCATTAGACTTTGAGTCAGCTTCCGAGGGCACGAGAAGATCAACTTCTATTCGACTGCAGGGGCGGGTGCGGGTGCGGGTGAGACACCAGCGGCCCTAATATCCGCTAAAAGGCGATGATCATGACTCAAGGTCATGGAGAAGCCCATACAAACTTAAACGGCGCTAGGAAAGACAGGGAGTCATGATCATAGAAAAATAGGGAGTCAAGATCATAGCGGTTTTCGACGACAAACCCAATAAAATTAGTACCAGTTGAATGCTGAAATTGAGGCGCCATTAGCGGTGTGATTTGTTTTTTTATCAGTCCATTATTGAAGGGGGGAAATGAATCCCAAGTTCGGCGTGGGAGTTGATGGGGTGCCACGGTTCGACGCCCAGACCTCCCCATTGACGTGCGAGCATACGTTTGCTTTTTCCCCAAACGGGGCAGGCTGTAACCTATGCGGGGGCAGGACGTTGCCAACCCAAGGCGAGGAACAGACATCGGTCCACGATTGTTTGCGTTCCACAATGTGACAATATAGAAAGTGGCCATTTGGACAGCCTACTCTAGGATACGCACCCAGAACCCGACGCGTTCTCCGTTTTCACGCCACCTCATTCGTCACATCCCCTGGTCCCCTCTCCACTCTGCTCCACCGCTCTCCACTCGACCTCGACGCGCTACGGTCCCGATCCGGTACTCCTAGACGCATTCCTATCGGACCTTATCACGACCCCTGCCACCTCGACGAACTCCGACCGCTATGCTTTCTGATTCGCTGAATGAGCTTGGGCATGCCGAAGAGGGAAAGAGCATGCCAAAAAGGGGAAAGGCCGGACGAGACGCGTTCCCAGGCCACTTTCTTGGTCTTGTGTCGAGACGCGTTCGCAGTCCACTTCTCGGTCTTGTGTGCTTTCACCTTGCGTGCGTTTTCACCTTGCGTGTTTTCTCTCACAAGTCGTTATCTCTGAGGGAAAGCATCCATAAGTAAAAAGGAACTCTCCCCGCTTTGGATCCCCTACTATGACGGCCAACCAGTTAGCGCCTGCCTTGCCGCCGCTCCGTTGCCGCTGGTCTCATCTGCAAGAGGAGGAGCGCGACCGCCGCCTTGCTGCAGTCGGCTTGGTCGTAAATACTCCTGAGCGCGCGTTGATCTGCCGCCCATGTGGTTACGCCTTGCAGCCAAATGGCGACTGCGTGACACGCCATCTCGCCGACAAGCATGCCATCCCGAAGCACTTGCGGGACGGCCTCTTCTTCTTCATCCGCTCCCTATCTCTTCCGGATCCAAACACGCTCCCCCTCCGCCCCGACTGGTCGCCGGCTCACCCGGATCTGGCTTCTTGTACTGGCGTCGCCTGCCGTCACTGCGCCTACCGGACTACCAGCGCCGATCTCATTACGCGGCATCTAGCGAAAACCCACAACCGCCGCCGGGACCCGAGGCGGACGGGCTGGCTGCGCGACGAGATCTTCCAGGACGTCTCCCTGCAGAGCTGGACCCAAAACGGCGCCCGCGGGTACTGGATCGCTGTACGGGGCCCACACCCGCCCGAGCACGGACGAGAGCGGCCGGA
>NW_026944264.1:88081-90939 GCF_033297405.1 Parathielavia appendiculata
TATCGGGATCGCAGCCCGACCTCGCCGGGGTCAGCTTGAGCGCCTGAACAAGGTCCGGGTGAGAGCATTTTGCCTAGGTTCCCAGGCCCCGGTTGGCGAGTTACTTAGTCTTCGGAATTACGGCCGCAAGCTGGCACGGGCGGACGGACCTGTCTTCCGTGTTCGATGGAGCGATGATGGCCAGGTCTTGTCCTGGGACGAGGGCCAAATCTCGATGCAGCAATTTCGAGCTCTATCACATACTCTACTCGAGTCTGTCACTTCCTCGACACGCCGCCTGATGTACGGCTTGCAGCCGGTAATCGATCTCCACACCGTCCAGGACAAGATGTCTAAAGTGGAAAAAGGCTACTCGTTCGTGACCGAACCAGCAAACCACCTGGCCGATGCCTTCTTAGCCCTGTCAGAGCGTGCCTGCCTCTCCCCGGTGGATGGGCTCATGGGTAAGAACGGCTGGGACTACCAAGCAACCCGTCGCTATATGGAGCTGCATGAACAAATGTTGGTGGAGCTCATGGCGTTGATCCATCTCACCGGCGGCCAGGCCTCTCGGGCAACAGAGCTCATGTCCCTCGAACATTGCAACGGGACGTCGACGAGTCGGGGGGTATACGTCTACGACGGTTCTTTCTTCCTCGTGACCAGGCATGTCAAGGCTCGTACCGTTACCAATAACGAGTTCCATGTTGCCCGCACACTGCCGAAAAATGTCGGCCATCTTCTCTATCAATACCTTGTGTACATCCGGCCGTTTATCTATATGCTGCAGCGGCGTTGCTACCACATCGACGTCGACTCTACCTTACTCTTCTGTTCCCCGCAGAGACCCAACAAGTGCTGGAAGACAGCAATCCTGTCGAGGGCGCTACAGCGGGTCACGAAGTTGACCATTGGCCGAGCATTTGGCACCCATCTGTATCGGCAGATCTCCATCGCCTTCACTGAGAGGCATGTTCAGCAAATTGCCAATCCGTTCAACCGCTTCGACGATCGGACAGCAGACGCTGATATCAACGTGGTGTTTGCCTGGCAGAGTGGACATCGGCCCATGCAAAGAGCTTGTACATATGGGCTAGACGGGGCCTTTCCCGATAGCCTCCAACCCGCTCTGCTGCGAGTTTACAAGTTGATATCCTCGGCGTGGCATCGATTTCTGCAGCTCGAGCAGCCCAAGCAGGCGCGACCAGCACCCGAAACGGCGGCACGGCAGCGTCGTCCGTCCGCAGCCACTCTGCAGCTCAACGATTACCCGGTTGATGTCTGTGAGCCGGTATCTGTCGCGCAGCTTGCTCAACCTGTGCGTCCTCAGACGGCTCTCAACAGCGTACAACCAGCAACCATCAGCATCCTATCTAGCGACCGAGGAGCCGGCTCTGCCGATAAGAGGGGAGCCGATGCGCCCCATGCCCATAGACCGCCGAAGAAGCGTCGTCTAGAAGAGGAAGGAGAAGAGCCTCAGGTTACACAGGCTAGGGGTCTCCAAAACGATCAAGCCCCCGACGGTTCAAGGTTACAGCTACAGCCAGCTAGGGAACCTTCCCCAGAATCCTTCTCAAGATTGCAACGGCATACCTCATTGACTAGAACGGAAACAAGAATAGGAATAGGAATGGCAACTGTGCAGGACAGGAACGACGTCGCGACCATCAGTCAGCCGCCAATCCTAGCATCTCAACGACGTACCGCTCAAGGGCTACGTATCGTGCTGTTCGATGAATTCTTCATCCAGTTGCCTGCATTCCGGATCGCGATTTGCCGGGAGCACAGTGGCGCCGTGACAGCCAAGTCGATCGCCTCACACATCGATTCGCAACACAGCCGCCTGGCTCCAGGGGATCGGCGGCGCATCGTAGAGGAGGCGTCCGCACTGCGAGACGACGGTTCTTTGGCTGCCGACATGCAAGATATTCGGTTCCCGTGCGAGATCATGCCCGCAATCGACGGGTTGCCGGTCTGGAGTGATGGAAAGAAATGCGTGCAGTGCGGGCACATCCGGCGGACAAGGGAGGACATTCAGAAGCATTGCCGGGTCCAGCACGGTTGGACGAACCCGCGGGGACGCGGCGGCAAGCCAGGGCGGATGCCGGCAGGCGGGCTGGGCGAGGGGTGGGGGGATGGGGGATATTGCCAGCGGTTCGGGCGGGACGGCGCGTTACAGCGGTTATTTGAGGTGATACCGCCAGCCGACAGTGTCTAGTAGATTCTATGAACCGTCGTTTGCTCTTGCAAACCACTTATGTCAGTAGTTACCCTCTTACTAACAAACTTTGTTCTGCAACACAATTTCTCCTAGTTTGCCAAACCTAT
Source organism: Parathielavia appendiculata (assembly GCF_033297405.1). NCBI lineage: Eukaryota > Fungi > Ascomycota > Sordariomycetes > Sordariales > Chaetomiaceae > Parathielavia > Parathielavia appendiculata. The sequence continues at coordinate 90,389 of NW_026944264.1, forward strand.
CCTCTATTACTACTTGCCTCTTGAGACTATTTCTTCACGGTGCCACTTCCTGTATACTTCCTCTACTAACTATTTTCTCTACGACTACTTGCGCTACCGACTCGGCATAACGCGGCCAAGGAGTGCCCAGGGTGGCCACAAGAGAGGCAGGAGTTATCGAAAACAAGCAATTTACAACATCGAAGTTTTTGTTCACACAATCAGGTTGCAGGCCCACCAGCCACCAGCCAGGCCGAACATCGACAATATAGAGGAAGAGGAAATAGCCAGAGAGAAGGGGGCGCGGAGGGGCGAGCGGCGAACCATGGCAACGTTCAACGAGATTTTCAAACCATTGCCCACGTTCCGGATCGCGATTTGCCGCGAGCATTGCAGCGCAGTGACGGCCAAGTCGATCATATCGCATATCGGTTCGCAGCATCGCCATATAAGCGCCCAGGCCCGGCGGCGTATTGTGGAGGAGGTTATACCGCCGCCGGCGGCGGCGGCCGGTGGCAACGCCCAGGGCCCAGGCCGGGGCGAGTCCGGGCCGAGGGGCGCCCGAGAGGCCA
>NW_026944265.1:0-15847 GCF_033297405.1 Parathielavia appendiculata
TCACGTTGCCTGACGCTCAGTTGGGCAGCCATGCATCCAACAGCAGGGCACTTGCAGCTCAGCGTCCGAAGTTCCAGTGCCACGACTTTCCAACAGATGGATCTGTGTTGACTGAGAGTCTCGCATTGAACATCAGTGCTCAGTCCGTGAATCTTGGTGCCAAGGAACCCACTCAGTTCAACACACGTCAGCCGCAGCTATATCTTGTCGCGCACTAATAGCTTCTGATCGCCTTTTCTTAGCGATACTCGACTGCGTTTACCATTAGAGGCTAGGGGTAGGCGTGCATTGAGGGCCTTGAGAGCCACGGGCTGGCTAGAGAAATACTGAGAAAGACCAAGTATGATATAATGTATCGTAAGGTTAGCGATCGTTGTGATGCGCTGCGATGCGGTGCGAGGTGGTAGAACTCCCAGTTTTGTTATTTGAAGCCGTGATCGAGCCCGGCCAATTGGGCCCACTTTATATCGGAATAAATTTTAAGCACTGTCACTCTATTCGGAGGGCACATTCAATTTACTCAGGTTTACCTTAGCAGTGGAGTCCCGGTAATTAGCTCAAGATCGAATGGGCTGACGCGGAGGGTGGGGCCTGGAAAGCGCTTGGCAGGAGATGCGCGCCTAGGAGTGGCGAAGACGGCCAGGATGAGAAGCAGGGATGAGGTCTGAAAATCTGACCCGACTTTCGATGTTGTTTGTCGTGCGGCTGCTCCCCTTCGTTTCTTGTCCAGCCTTCCACCTCTGCGAGCGCACGATCGAGCCCATGACCGACGACCGAGCCCGTCTGGTGCGACCTCGAAACCGCCGACGTAGAAAATAAACGCCGCCGCCATGGCCGTGGGCAGACGACCGAGGCTCCTCGTCGCCATGGCGATCGTGGCGATTGTCGCCCTCTTGACATTCCACCAGCGCGACGCCATCGCCGACATACGCTACAAGTACGTGTCGTCCGGCGGGACAGCAACACATTCGCAGAAGACGGGCCAGCCCGACCCAGAAGCGCACAAGCTGCCATGGGCCGACTCGTTCCGCGACCACTTCCGCGCCGTAACGCGCCTCAAGGGTCTCACCATGGCCGAGGCGAAGGCCGGGTGCCACTGGCCTGAGGACCAATACGTGAATTTCCAGTACAGCCCCGATACCGAGTGGGTGGTAACGCAGCGGTCCGACACCGAAATTGTGTCGCGTCGCAAGCTCTGGCAGGAATACGTCGAGCGGCAGATGATCCCGTGGGACAAAGTCAAGAACAAGTTTGCAGGGAAAGGCATCGTCGTCGTGGCCGGCACCTCCGACACGGTCATGCGGCTCAAGGTGGTGCTCCGGCGGCTGGCCAAGCTGCAGTCGAAGCTGCCCGTCGAGGTGCATTACTGGGACGACGAGACGGACGAGAACACGCTGAAGGAGCTCGCAGGCATGCACCACGCCATCTCATTCAACGACCTGTCCGACCCGGCGACCAACATCATCCACATCCGCAAGGACCGCCTGGTCAACTATCAGCTCAAACCGGCCGCACTCATCAACTCCAAGTTTGCCGAGCCGCTGCTGCTCGACTCGGACAATGTCCCCGTGCTGGACCCGGCGGTGCTCTACGAGTCGCGCGTCTACCGCGAGTACCACACCGTCTTCTGGCCCGACATTGCACGTTCGCGGCCGCAGAACCCGGCGTGGGCGCTCACCAACACGGCGTGTCGCACGGACGAGTACGAACAGGAGAGCGGGCAGCTGATGGGTGGACAAGCGGCGGTACTGGTACCACCTGCAGCTCGCCTCGTGGCTCAACAACGAGCAGGGCGACTACTGGAACGAGTTCCTGCTGGGCGACAAGGACATGTTCCGGTTCGCATGGCACGCGCTCAAGACGGACTTTGGCCGGCCTAGGAAGTGGCTCACCAGCGTCGGCACGCTCAACGAGGGATTCTACTGCGGGCACACGTTCGCGCAGCACCACCCGGACGACGGGCGCGTCGCCTTCATGCACGGCGGGCTGGCCAAGTTCGTGGCGCTCGAGGTGATTCGCTGGAACAAGGAGGAGCGCGGCGGGTACTTCCGCCACTACAAGCGCGCGCCCAGCGACGAGGACCCGTCCGTCAGCGTGCACGTCGACATCATCTTTGACGGGGCCGACTACAAGCCGAACCACACCGAGAACTTCAAGGTGACCATGTGCACCGAGATGAAGGACGTCGAGGCCAGGGACTTTGACGAGATCCTGCCGGGGTGGGAGAAGGAGTACCAGGCGGTGGGCGGTTACTGGCAGCTAGAGCAGGAGACGCGGGAGAAGGCAGAGGCCGGGAAGGCCAAGGGTGGGGGCCCATAATTCATGGTGTTTTTCCGAATGAGGTTCTTCTTGTCGAAAGTTTATGCCCATATCTGTTGGGAATAATCGATGTTCACGGTCACCATCTGGCCATAGGCATTTCGCCCTGCGCGTGCCTCTCCCGCCGCCGACCTGTCTCGGGTTGAGTTCGCACGTGTGACGAATCTTAAGCCCCAACTTCTGAAAGGGACTCCTGAAGGTTATAACTTGACAACGGGGTGAGGTTCGGTGAAGCCAAAGGGTTCACAATAAGCAATGTCCAACGGTACTGACAACCTTGCACTTGAGTTGCTTACCGAGGAAGTTACAGTGATGCCCGCAGGCCTAAAGATCGTAGACTATATACAGCTTCCTCCCTCAGGTACCTCCGTACCTGTGATCACCGCGATCACCTTCTTGGCGGTGATATTGGTGAGCCGCTCACCAGTCTGCCCGAGATCCCGGTGATCCCTTTTGCAGGCCCCGTCTCAGCTTTCCCCAGGTGTTACGCCTCTTCATTGGCTTCAGTCGCCCCACCAGGCCTCGATATATGGTTGGTTCGTGACAAACAGCCCTAAAATTAGAACTCGGTAAATCCTTTCAATCGTTCTCGAATTGCCGACTTAACGAACCTCTCTTGAGGAGTCCTCCAAATCCAATATCCTCCCCATCAATGATTGATGACAATAGATATCTCGCTAGACTACTGTGTAGATTACCCGCTTCTAATCTTCCATAGTCCAGTCCTTATAAAGATAGAATTTAGAGCGCTCTCTCCTCATCTTCTCAGTTAAGCCTAGCTTACGTGTTAGCTTCATCCTTATCCGTCTTAACTTGCAGGGCCTGATCAGGTAAATTTGCTACGCAGAATTCATGGCGGTGCGGTGGAACTTTTGGTAGGAACCTCCGTACAGTCGTGTTCGAAACCGACTTCCGGTCCTCTGGATCTTCTCCGCACAGTCCCTGTTGTCGGGGCACTGACAGGTACGGATCCGTACAGCAGATGATCTGCCAGGTACGAATCTATCCTTCGGACAAGAATGAAGCCGAAAGGCTCCCCTTACCATCGGTACAATGAGAAAAGCGATTTGTACTGTAGCTGAACCGTGATCGGTGTACTGGTCGCATGAATTATTCCTTCAACTACACAGTAAACCAAGACCCGGCAGTGCCTGTAAAGCACCGTAAAAAACTGTGCGATAGAAGACATCAGCGATAACGATGTGCCCACTCGAACCGGGCAATCACCCAACCATCCAACCTGGCGTCCAATCAACCTGAAGATACCCATCCGTTGTCCCTCAAAACAAACAAGCCTAACCAAAGTATTACTGTGTTAGCGACTGGATTTAGCAAAGCAACCAATGGCATCTTCGCCCGGCACTGCCTGGCCGGTGACATCGCCATCCTCGCTTCTTTTAGGCCTTCCCTCACACATCCGACACCGCATCTACCGCCATCTTGGCCTGACACCGTGGGGCAGCACCCCCCACCGCTTCTTCCTACACGCTGGCCAACTCAGATTGCGCCGCGGGCAGGACTTTTACGAGTCGCGCTTCGTACCAGACCCGGACAGCTTCCACGGCCTGCTGCTGTCCTGCCGCGCCATTCACGCTGAGGCCTCTGCCCTGCTCTACTCCAAAAACCAGTTCATTCTCGATTACCACAGGCCGCACGCGGAGTATGGTCATGACACCACGCTCTGCCCTTTGCACACGCTGCATGCTCTGACCGCTCCGTCACTGCGGTGTCTCTCGAACCTCAAGATCGTTCTTAACCAGGCGTCCTGCCACCACCTCACCCGACACGGCTATGACATCGCCTGCTGCCTCGAGGATGGCATGAATTCCAAGTATTGGGGCATCATTTGGTGTGAAGAGAAGCACCAAGGTCGCCTAAACGGCCACACGCACCAGCTTCCCCTTCTGACTCCGGACCCTCGGCGCTACGAGGACGATCCATTGGGTACGGCTCACGCAGTCTTGACGGAGTGGCAATCGACCGCTCACCTGTTGTCCAACGTTGCTCCGGGGCGCCTCACCTTCTCCCTGGTCTGCGATATCGACCCACAGCACGCCCAAGCATTGGAGATAGCAAATGCTATCCTTGCACCCATCCACCAGCTGCCCCCATTGCATCTCAGGGAATGCCACATCCGTCTGGCCAAGCACAAGCACCGGCAACTCGAGCAGCTCGCTCGAGATGCCATCTCACACGCCTGCGGCATCCCGACGCAGCCCCTCCAGCTCCCACCGACCCCGAAGGCGACCGATATTACCTTGCTAACCCTGCCACGCGAGCTCCGCCTCCGAATCCTCGAGCACACCGACCTCGTAACCCCAAGACGTCAAGTCCTATGGAGCCGACAAGACCGCGCATACGCAATCTACCACTTCCGCACCGACCCAGACGACTCTCCCGACCATGGGTACTGCAACCAATTCTCTGACTGCTTCCGCAACGGCAGCGCCTACGAAAGCGTCGGTTGCTTTTGCCGCCGGCGCCACGCGGCCTTCTCCTCCACATGCAAGTGTTGGACCCCGCCGGGCGCCGACCCCTTCCTCATTTGCCGCACTCTCCACCACGACGCGCAGTTCGTCTTCTTCTCCTGCAACCGCTTCATCATCCACGACTACAAACCCTCCCCGCCGTGGGTCGTCCCGCTGCTCGAGCGCCACGAGCACTACGCGCCGGATCCCATTCCGACTACCCCTACCCCCACGACCGTCTCGCGGCCTCCGAGTTCCTGCGGGATCTTGTCCCTGCCCACTCACTGCCCCACCTCCGCTTCCTAGAACTAGTCTTCCCGCCCTACCGTGCCTCCACCTGGCCCGGCACCCACCACCCCGCCATGCAGGACTGGGCGTCAACTGTTTCCTGGCTTCGGGACAAGCTCAACCTGCCGGGCCTCACCGTCCGATTAGTCGTAGCAGAGATGGACGACGGGCCGGAGTCGTACTACCGCCATATTACTATCGAGGAAGGAGCGACGGTTATGGGGGCGTATATGGATCTGGCGCGGCCGCTGAGGGAGCTGACGGATGCTGGGCTGGGGAGGTTCCACGCTGATTTACCGTATCCGCATAGGGAATGGGCGTATCGGGAGAAGGATAAGATTAAGAAACAGGTCGAGGAGTTTGTTATGAGAGAGAGGTATAGACAGCTCTATGCGAATGGGAGGGAGGAGCCGGCGCAGAGTGACTGGTGTTGGAGGTTTTATGGCCAGTAGGGACGGAGTTGCGTTAGCGGTGGTAGAGAACACTAGTGCTCGGATGGTTGAATTTATCCGTTGACATCCCTATCGAGGCCGATCAAAGAATAGCGGTCAAACTGTGTATGTCGTTTGAGCGGATCATACCTCAGCGAAATAGCCAACACGTGGAGAGCGTACCATGGCCTTGACGTCCCTAGTGGAAACTAACAGCTCCCGTCATACCAAACGCTCCGTCCCACCACCGGAATGGGTCCCTCCCAATCTGTGCCCCCAGCCCGGCGGACGGGTTCAAATGCAGATTCAGTGAGGCAATCGTCTCCATCCAGGGAGCGGATGCCATCATGGGATACCGCGGCCACCAGTCAGGTTCCATGGTTGCAGCAGCAGTGTGCCCCTGCCCGCCAGAGACGTTGTGTGGGTGTTCTTGTTCACCGGCATCCACGGCCCCGCTATTACCACGAGAACGTCCCCTTCCGCGGAAGACGACGATCGTATCGACGTATCAAGTAGGATCCCAAGGAAGAGTGTCTAGCGGATCGCCATGTGAGTGTCGTCTGGCGAGGCGCCGCGGATGGATGCAATGGAAGCACGGAGGAGCTGGATGTTGGGATCGGACTCAGTTACGTCGGGGTTTGCGGTGAGAGTGCTCTACAGACAGGTACGTTAGTGTAAGTAGGACTTGCGCAGACTTAGTCGCGGAGCAATCATAAAGTATCACGAGCCTTCAGCAGATGCAGGTTTGCAGTAACGATAAATATCCGGCATCGGACAGGCAGGTATCTCAGGAAAATTGGTAGGCGCTAGGTCAACGACAACCGAAAGTATGTGGTAGCTGAAAGTCTTGGCCCGGTCCGCCAAACGGGCGGGGGCCGTTTCCTTGGAGTTGGACATCCCGTCGGACCTGTCCGCCTCCGTGTAGGTGCTGTTGTGGTGTTGCATGGCGTAGCTGGCGGGAGGGAAACTGTACATGACCAAGTAATGGTACTCGAGGTCAAGCCATGCCCGGGTAGTGTTGTGGCTCGTGGCGGGACTTAATAGGTTCTGTCAACACTGCTTCCGTAAAAGAAGACCTTTGGGTGGCCCACTGGGATTGAAGCAGGACGCATGCTGGGGCTGCCAGCGACCCAGCGCTCTCTCGAGATGTTCAAGCTTGGGCAGGAGCCTAACATTGGCCAATGTCAGGCCACCCTGCTTAACCGATTGAAGCAAAAAAATAAGACGATCGAGTCTTGGCAGTAAGGTCGTAATAACTTTCTCACAAAGCTGTTTAGGGGAGGATGTTTGCAAAAGGTAGTCGAATAGCGGCTCGTGACAACTTCTTGGGTTCGCCTGTAGCCGGTTGCGTAAAGGAGGAACCATATGGCCAGTAATGCTGAACAAGCGCTCAACTTCGGCACTCATACGAAGCACCGTGTGTAGACTCAACGCCGTATTGTTGAATGTCGACAGAAGGGTTGAGGTAGGAGAAGGCATCGCGGAGATAAGCATGTTCAGCTGTGCGGAAAGGAAGATTGGCGCTGATGGGCCATTTTACAATCCTCCGTTGGAATTCAGCTTTATCTAACGCACTGATCAAGTGGTTGGCCATCCTCTGATCTCCGGGGTTGTTCGCATTGAGATTGGAGGTGGCGATGGATCTCGAGTCGCTGCTCTCGCGTTGGAACTTGGCGGTAGAAGACGGCGGCCGCTTACCCATAGGATCGCTAAACTGGTGAGACTTGAACAGGTGAATCTCGACGTTCGCGAGGTTTCGTGGGTTATAGGCGGCCGGCTTCCGGTTGCGTTGTTGGATACATCGAAGGCATACCCATGCACGGTCTTTGCCATTGCGCGAATCATCATACCCGAACCTCCATACCGACGACCACGCTGCCCCGCTGTGTTCAGTCAATAGGTAGCCGGGAAAGCGTTTGAAGGAGGAAGGCTTGATCTGCTTCAGTACGCGTAGGAATAGCGGCGACCGCGGCAGGTGCTTCTGTAGCCATTATTGTGGCAGGAAGGCCAGAATGTCGACGTCGTCGGAACTTGAGCTGTAGGGCAGTGAGAGTTCTGCAGACGCCCTCACCGCTTCGTTGTGACCCGAGAATCTGGACCTCCACGGCGATGCGTTAGATGAAGGCGGGCCGCCGCGCCGCGCGGCCCCCGCGGGGCGTGCCGTCCAGAAGAACCTGGATTGAGTAATGGATGGTTGTGTCCTGCGTAGCGCCGCCGGATACCTTGACGATCTCGAGGGAGTGGACGACGGTGCCGTTGGTGACTGTGATGACGGGGGGTTGGAACGTGAGGGCCAAGCCGGCATCATAGGAGATGACTTCTGGTTGGATGGTGACATGACGCCGCCGGTCTTGCTGGTCACCTGGGAAGCCTGGCCCTTGCCATTCACGCCCCTGCCGAGGATTAGCGTGTCGATACCGATGACGCAAACTTCTGCCCCGAGCAGGGCGGTAATGATCTCTTCCAGGCTGTGCCCGCCGCTAGGGTCGTGGCTCGGCTTGTCGCTGACCGAAACGATGATCCGGGTGCTGCTGCCCAAGGGGCGGAAGCTGACGGCGCCATTAGCAATATGTCACGGGGGCTGCCAAGAAGCGAAGAAGACGCCCAACTTGCGCGGAGCGAGATAAGAGGCCTGCCACCAGCCTTGTTTCCTGCCTAAGCTGGTGGGACAACTCTCCCAACTAACGACCTCCTCACCTGGCTGCCCGTCTTGCCGATTCCTTGCCCGTCATTGATCTATCTCGGCGGAGCTGTGGTTGCGAGGGACACGACGTACTTGTTGGCCAAGCTAAACTCTGCTCCAGGATCAACGCCGGGTGTCGTTCCAAGAGGACGCAGCCGAGATCCAAAGAGGAACTGCTGCGTCAGGCAGAGACGGCCATGAATAGCGGTAACAGGCGGTTTCTTGCGCAAGTCTACATTGACCTGGTTCAGCAGTCCATGGAGGAAGGAGACATCCGTCAAGCAAATGAACACCCATCTGGCAACCCTGGTTGCAACCCAGAGGCTGAGGTGACAGTTATAGCAGCTGTGTGCTTGCATGGGCCTTGAACATGACCAAGCAGGCGTCGCTACCCGCCCAACACCCCGAGAAGATGCCCTATCGTTTAGCTGAGCCTCGATACCGCCAGAGAGCCTTTGAAAGATGTGAAGTTTATTTTGCTGGGCTGAAATCGAGAAATCGGTCTCGATGTCACTCTAAAAACGGGGCATCGCTGGCGGCCAACACTGCTGTACGTTATAATACGGCCGGTAGCCATGGATTTAACGCCCTCACTGTCACCTCTATCTTGAGAATGCCATGGACTATACCCTATATAACGCTTAGACCAAACTGACAGGACAATCGAGAGTACATCGGGGCGAGCCGGCATTCCGTCAACATAACCTCACCACATCGGGTCGATACATAATTCAGTATAGGTAAGTTTACTAGATGCCATCGCTTATGCATTGTCCACCGGCCAGCAACAAGCACATAAACGGCAACGCTGCCCTAAGCATTGTTGCTGGCCGTTCATGTGGGGTATGGCCTAAATCATGTGTCTGCCACCCCTTTCCCTCACTATAGGCGCATCATCCACCTCATAAGAGCACTAGGGCTACTGCGGTACGCAGTAGTAAACGCTCGAGCAGGTGTTGGCCCACTCGGGGCCGCTGGTGGTGAACAGCGTGCGGCCGTTGTCGCGGTAGCAGTTGAAGTTCTTGTAGCCGTTGGAGGCCCACCTGTACACTCTCAGTCAGCTTCACTGCTATACCTCGGTAAGAATCAGAGGACGCAGAAAGAAAGGACATACCCAGCCCACGAGTAGAGCGGACGGCTCGCGGCGTCCGCGTCAATGTGCGTGACGACGCTGACCCCCGTGGGGAACTTGCACGACCTGCCGTCCTGCTCCCACCAAACGTAGTTGTCCGTCGTCACGGCGCACTGGTCGTTGCTGGCGGGCGCGTTGCCGTTTTGTGAGTTGGCACTAGCCGAGTAGTACTGAAAGGGAATCGTTGTCAGTGGATGACCAGTTTCTTGTTGCCTTGAGAGTGCCAACATACAAAGATGTGTGACGAGTGGGCTTCCGGCTGGCAGCACGACACGAGGTACCGGCAGTTGGAGAGATAGAGAATTTCGGTGTCCCGCTTCTCGAGCGAGGTCTCGTCTCTGGGGCTCAGCTCGACGGGAGAGGCTGCGGCCAGGGCCAGCAGGGCGGCAAGGGCGGCGAACGATTTCATTTTGGTGAGAGCACGGAAACCGGTTAACGGTGGACTGGAAATGAGGGCTGTGGAGATTGTTGCTGTGAGAGTACGAGAGGAGGACGCAAACTCTGGAGAGATGTTGCCCATTTTATGCTCGACCGAGCGTTGCATCTTTGTATCTCACAGTGCTCTATATTTCTTGAATGCTAGCTGGATGTTACATCCTTCAATCTCACTAAATGTCCGTCCATTGACCATCGTGAATGATTACTCAACGGAGCGGTGTACCTCTGGCTCTTCCCCTGTCACTCCGGAGGGCGGATCGAGTCGAGCGCGATGCACTGTAACATGATATCTCATCGCTCGTATTGAGGTCCACCTTGACAACTCTCCCCCTCCTGTGTAGGTTGGCCATACGTTTCGAGATGTTGGGCCGATGTCGGCCGATATCAGCTTGCAACTGTAAGCGGTTGCGCTGTAAACGGCTGCCTAGCCGTGGGTTGCATTGGTGGTCCATGGTGGATATGCCGTTACTCAGCACATCCCACTCCAGGTATTGCAGGCAGTCGCTTAGAAGCACAACGCCGATGATGAGTCGACGGGACGGACCGGTTTACTTTCTCCGCTCCACTCTTGTTCGCCGCCTTCCTGCCAGCTCAGGGCGAGGTTCTATAGCTCTTCGTAGGTTGCTCCGTAATCCAAACCTCGGCTAAAAATTTGCTGGAATGCGCCGATCAACGAAGTTGAAATTTGAACGCTTACCTGAGATGTCGTGGGCAGGCCTCGTAAACGGGTGGAGTTGTGACAAAGCATCTCGCTTTTTTTCCTTGTTCTTCTGTACAGTCCGTACCTTAATGCACTTCATTGTTTGTCTGTAGCGGGCGATCATTCTCGGGAAGGAAGTTTGACCTAATAACATGCTCCGAGAATGACTCTGCTCCAGCAACCAACCTATTGTCTTCCGCTGACTGCTCTGGTGCCCTTCCAAACCCGGCTGCCGAGCGTGCTGATCTCTTTCGCTGAGATAATGGCAAAAAACAGGCGAGCCTGGGAAACTGGGATGGTGTATTCACTCCAATCCCTGGGTATCCCATACGATTCCCCTCACTAAACAAAGCACCTGTCTACTCCCCCAAATACAACCTCGGACCTCTCGGTTCATTACCTTAGCAGGCATGGGGAGGTCTTGTCGAAACGGCCAGTGTTCGGGCTGTGCAGCGGACGGGTCAGGGTCCCATCATCTCTTCATTAGCAAACATACTAAAGTACAACCTGACTGTAACGGGCTGGGCCCGTGAAGGCCTCGGCAAACTCTCGGCCAATACTCGAGATTCGGTGGACTTCTATCTTGTTCGATATCAGCGCATAGGCCAAGGATGTGGAGGTATAAGACGGCAGATATCTTGCATAGTCTATCACTCTTTTTCTTCTTCTCTCTCCATTCGAGACAAACTCGTAGAGTTCGTTACCAGCTAGTTGCAATATACTCCTGGGACCGTTACACTGACAGCTCCAGACGGTAACGGAGGACTCACGATCGGGCAGCGGCCGCTACATGCCGCACACGGTTTTACGTTGCCCAGCGGGTGAGCGCTCGCCCAGCCAGCGGCGTCAATAGTAGGCTCGCCCTAGTACTTGCCGTAGTAGCAGGTCTGGCGCCGAGCATCGTAGTCGACGTTGCGGCAAGCTAGGAGCCTGCCGCAAACCTCGATACACTTCTTGAGCGACAGCTGACGGTCGCCGAAGAGTATCTCGGCGCCATGGCGTTTGCCGCAGTCGATGTAGAAGGACTCGCCCACCCACGAGATGGGGAGCTGGCCAATGGCAAAGGGACACTCGGTCGGGCGCGTGACGGCCGCCAAGTCGTGCGTCTCGATAGCCGGCAGGTCGACCACCCAGGCGTTGCTGTGCATGTCCGTGGCTCCGCATCCGTTGGTCGAGAAAGCACTCAACTCGTTAAGCCTACAGGTGTGGTACGGGTCCTCAGGCGCATCTCGATGGGCCACAAACTAAACGCTTGCGCAGCTACACTCATCTATACATTCGGCGAAGTCGGCCGGGCACGAGGTTTCTGATCAACGCCTAGGACCGGCCACAGGTACAGCATTGGATCTAGAATGCCGCGCCATTAGGGCTTTGTTAAAATTCGCCGTCCACTGTAAGCATTGAGTAGTCAGCCGATGGTCGTTAAACAGGCAACTTACAGGCAAATGAGGAACAGATAGGCGGGCTCGCATATATAAAGGTACCATTCGGCGCCCCAGCTCGTTGCAGCTAATCGGAGACTGCGTGACACGCCATCTCGCCGATAAGCATGCTATCCCGCAAGTGCTGCGTGACGGTCTCTACTAGAAGCATCATCGCTCGGAATTGGGTGCAGTTCCATTATTTGCCCCACTTAGCCAGCCTCTACGGTTCCTTTTTGCCATTGGCTGAACCCATGTAGAGTCCTGCCTCCCGGACCCACTAAGCCCCACTGAACAGGCCTTCCACGTGCGCGCTTCTCCCAAACAGGCATCTCTTGGCGCCTGGGGTGGTAGAGTTCCGTCCAGGGTGTTGGAGCTTTCCCAGGGGTAGAGTTCCGCCCTGCCATTGGCCGAGCCCAAGAGATGCCCGGGGGGTAGGGTTCGATTGCCCGGGGGTACGGTTCCGGGGGTACGGTTCCAGGGGGGTTGAGGGAGATGCGAAGCGCGTTCTCGCGACTCCATTTTTAAAAAGGCGAAAGAGGTTCGGACGGACAGCAGATAAGAGCGACGGCCCCCAGAGAGAGACCACCACAGTTATCCGCGATGGAGCCCTTCGTCCACCTGCCACAGCACCGAGTCGTAATCTGCAAGCGCTGCCGATTCGCCTGTGTGGCCAACGAGGTACCAGCCCACTTGCGGACACGACACGCGGATGTGCCCGTCGCCGAGCGACACGCTACCGCCCGCGCGGTCCAGCAGCTGCCCGACATCATCCGGACGCAGGAGGACCTCGCCGGCTTCGAATTCCCTCCACCGACGGCCGAGGCGATCCTATTCCTCGGCCCTCCGCGGCCGGACGGGCTCAAGTGCCGCGTATGCCCGTATGTCGTCTGCCATCCGAAGAAGATCCAGGAGCACGCCCGGAAAGTGCACGGCTGGCATAACCAGCAGAGGAGCGGCAGGCCGTCGGCCGGTTCCGGTCCGCCATCGCCGTTCGACGAGGAGCTTCCGTGGATCAATGGCGTGCTATGCCAGCATCTTTTCCCCTCACGGGCTGACTAGCGGCTGGTTCGAGGTCAGCCGGGAGGACCGAACCGTCCGTGGCCTGCTGCGGGTTCTGCTACCGAAACCGATCGTGCCGACTCGGTCACCGCAAGGGAGCAGGAAAGCCGCCGGAGCGGGAAACAAGAAGCAACCACTCCTACTACCCGTCAGTTTAGAGACCCAGGCCCCCCCCGACACGGTCCGAGGCCGTGGGCGGCTGCTACCCGTCAGTCCGGATACCTAGGTACACTTGGATACGATCCTGGCCCGCGAGAAGAGATTCGTCGACTTGGGGAGCCAGCCGCGGGTATACGGCCGAGACACGGGAGGTGGCGATATTCGCTGCGTCAACTCCGTGGATGGACCGGATGCGGTGGCCGGCGACGTACAAGGGCGTGCGGCGTGACATCTTGTTCGCGCTGGCCGAGCTCCCGGACCGCCGCGACCTCGCCCGCGACCGCGCCCTCGAGCAAGGCGCATACGACGGTGATCCGACGTAACCAGCAGCTGCCAGGACGAGCAGAGAATTTCGTTCCTGATGGACGCGGTCGACCGTATGCTCGACCGATGCGACAAAACTGCAAGATATACGAGCCGGTCCGTCCTCTGCAGGCTACGGAGCTTCGGCCAAGACGGTTACAAGAAGCCGTTCGCTTTCGTATCCCGTTGCACGACGAAGGCGTACCGGCGTCTCTGGAAGCGTTATATAGCATTCGTATTCCGGAGCTACCGGCTTGCGGCAGCGCCGCGGTCAGACTACACGGGCGTCACGGACGTGCCGCTACGGGGCGAGGTGCTCCGTCGGGCGGAGACCTCTGGGATCATAGGCTCTGGGACCTTGTCGACGCGTCGTCTGGCCGATGGTCTAGCAGCACCATGCAGCACTGCACCGGCCAAGACCCTCCGGCTGGCGATGGTAGCGATAACAGCGGGGACGACTCGGACATTGAAGATAACTCGGACCTTGAAGATGGCTTGGACCTCGAGGACGACTCGGATCCCGGAGACAGCTCGGACCTGGGAGATGACTCGGACCTGGAGGACGGCGCGTATAGGAGCGGCTCTAATGACGAGTACGACAACATGTAACGGGCTGGGCCCGGTGCGAGCCTCGGCGACTCTCGGCCAATACCAAGACCCCTGATGAGGCTATTCCCACTCGCCCCACAGCACACCGAACTTTCTAGCAACGCGCTCAGACCAGCGCGCCTACGAGGATAAGTATGCTTGCGAGCTACCAGAGTCTGTCGTCTCTCCTTTTCTTCTCCAAGTTCAGTGTACTCGTAGAGTCGTCATCAGCTAGTTGCAATATACTACCTGAGACCGTTACAGCAGCCATCGCAATGGCCTTGGAGAGGATTCCGGCCAACGCCTGCCATAGGCACCTCACCATCGTCACCAGGAACCAGTCAGCGCTAGCAGCAATTAGGCAACCGCGACAACAGTCTGGCCAAGGTACTATACAGCAAATTTACAAGTTGGCTAAACTACACCAAGAAAGTGGGAACTCCGTCGATTTCCTGTGGATCCCAGCGGAAGCCAACTTCACCTTGGGCCTAGAGGCCAAGGCGGCAGCGCAAAGGACAACGAGGCAAGGACAGATACCCAACCTCCAAATGCCCCAAGCCAAGTCCACCGCAATCAGGCTGGCATTGGCCAAACAACGACAGGGGAGAGCTCTCCCGGAAGGCGTAGGCAAATTCTCAAAGGCTCTGGACGTGGCACTTCCTGGCAAGCACACTCGCGATCTCTACAACAAGTTAAAACGAAAAGAGGCCTGTATCTTGGCACAACTCCGAACCGGAATGGCGAGGCTGAACGGCTTTCTAAGCAGAATCAGAGCGGTCGAGTCAGACCTTTGTCCCTGCGGCCGAGCGAGGGAAACAGTGGAACATTTTCTATTGCGATGCGTGAGATGGGCAGCTCTGAGGGAGGACATGTTGCAATGCACAGTGGCAAGACGAGGGAGCCTCTTATTCTACCTGGGAGGGAAAGCCCCATCGGATCCAAAAATGTGGTCGCCAGACATGAAAGCAGTCCGGGCAACGATCAAGTACGCAGTGGCGACCGGGAGATTGGATCTTGACGAGGAAGGACGGAGACTGGATCAATCACAGTAGGGGAACTCCACAAACACCACAGTGGCACTGTGGTGTTTGTGCTGGCTGAGGCTGTGTGGTGACCACACAGCCTCAGCCAGCAGATCCCGCTTTAGCTGCTGAAGATAGGACGCTGAACACTTGGAGAACGCAGCCCCCAAGTCGATCTGCTAAACTAAGTCAAGAGGCAACAAGTGGCGTGAGAAAGGGGAGAGAGTAGAGGGCTTGTACGAGTTGATGATTGAACGTCAACGAATTGGATGTAGTTAGCGTGCCAAGGCCCTTTAGGCTTCGCGCCTCCGGGCGAAATAAATTCCATCCATCTATCCATGCATGCACTTGGACAGGGAAGCTGCAATAAGCCTGGGTGTGGTTTTTACCACCAGGCAGCTACATGTAAGCAGCCTGGGTGACCTGCCCCGTCTATATATTGCCCGGATGTATGCCGTATTGAGAAAGATTCTGCGGCCCTGTCTCTCAAACTTAGTTTAGCGTAAAAGGGCTGTATGATATCTTGGCAAGTTCGCGGGAAGGCGGAGTAAAGTCGGTTTCAACACGCCCCGACTGTGTGGATCGTTTGGGACCGCGCGAACGCGGTAGCATCGGCGTGGACTTGTCCGGGTGAAATTTGGTATTCGGCAAGGCGGATCGGATCGTCGGTTCGCAACGCCTGTCGAATCTCGGATTCTTCACGGCTGACGACCAGGACTCGGGTAGTGGCGTGATCGCGGTCTTGACGTCTGTTGGACAGCAACAGTTACAGGCTTGAATAGGCATAGACCAACCAGGTGACACTGCATCAATTGAGGCACAAGATGAAGCTT